>NC_091453.1:25063810-25347473 GCF_964237555.1 Oryctolagus cuniculus
CTTGTGCTGGGCACCGGAAACAGGACCATGAAGTAGGCATTATTGTGATTTCCATTCTAGAAATGAGGAAACGAAGGCGCATGGAGGTTAGGTCACTTGCCCGAGCTCATACAAGTAATAAACAGCAGAGCAGGAATTTGAACTAAGCCACTCTGTCTCCAAAGCTGATTATATTAACCATTATGCTGTATTGCACATATATAGACCAGCGTAGAGACATGTATACAAGAAGCCCAGATGAAAGGACATGGATTACTTCCTAAGTAGAATATTTACAAGAAGAAATAGCCAAAGGGTATACAAGAGGAGGAGAAATGTCATATGTTCACAACATCAAAGACATAGCCCAGACACTAAGCTCCTGGTTGTGGCTATGCAGCCTGTATCTAAGGTTGTGGAGCAAATCACTGCAAAGCTTAGTGGCTTACAATAACAATAATTGTTCATTGTATTCCATGGTTGTGGCTCAGGGGTGGCTCAATTGGGTGATTTCTGATTCAGGATGTTGCGCGAGGCTGCACTTAGCAAAAGGGCTTTGAAAAGTTTGTGGAAGTAGAATTAAAAAGATACACACAATTTCTGTAAACTTTATGAACTACTGGCACTGCAGCCATTCAGCATGATTCACTCTTGGGGCTGGGAAGTTGGTGTTGGCTGCAGGCCAGGGACTGAAGTTCTTCTCAGAGTGCACCTGCTTTTACAGAGCTGCTTGAGTGTCTTCTTCACAGGGCAGCTGGTCAGTTTCCAAAGCAAGTCATCCAGCAGACCAGCATAGAAGCTGTAATGCCTTTGTGACTTAAATGCAAGTCATACATTGTCACTTTTGCTACATTCTACTCGCCATACACATCAGCTCTGAGTCAATAGGGGAGAGGATATCAAAAGAACATAAATACCAGGAGTCAGAGATCACTGGCGCCTATCTTATGGTTCACCAGCCTGAGTTGAAGTTCCCATGTTTTGAATGCAAAACCCTATGCAGTCTCCCCGACTTGCCTTAGGTTTGCTGCTCCAGGCTATCAGTCTTTAGGATTGGGGAGACCAGTACTTTCTGAGGAGATGATGCTCAATAGCTTAGAGGTCCCGTGGTTCTGAACAAATTGTGGCATTGATGAGAATGGAGGAGGCGAACTCAACCTAATAGAGAAGCTGGGAAGGCAGACTGGAGTAGGGGTCAGCTGTAAGTCTCTTGGTAACGAAGCCAAAGTGCAGAGCACCCGAGGTGATCTACTTGATGATCTATTTAGGCCATTGTCTGGGCCCATGTCCTGACCCATGGATCCAATGAAAACAAAATCTATTCAACCAAATCACCCGCCTCCGGACTGGGAGCATGCTGTTGATCACATGCAGAAGGAAACTGTCAGCAATGGTTTCAGCAGACTAACTTTAATCCTTCTTGCTTCCTTCTGTGTTAGTGCTTTGCACAAATCTGAGGTATGTACATGTAGAGGTATCAAAGCTGTTGGTGAACAAATGGCTCTTGTATTGCAGGTGAAGATATTTAATTGGAAATAAACCTGGCTTTAATACAGTCAATATGTTATGGCATTCTAATATGTTTCAAGCTAGATACTATGCTATACATGGGGGGATATGGTAAACAACAAAAAAGGGTGACTATTGTTATGGTACTTATGAGTGACAATCAACAATACAGATAAATCATGTACTGAGATAAGCACCATGAAGGGAGGGATGTGGCATTAGATGAAAAATAGAAAACACCGAGGAAACAGTATGCTTGAGCTCAGACCTGAAAGATGGCTAAGTATAAAGGGGAGGAAGAGTATGCCAGGAAGAAGGAATAACACGTGTAAAATGTGCTTGTGGAACTTAAAAGACCATAGTGGGGATGAAACCGTGGGAGTGAATGGGGGCCATAGTGTAAGATGAAGGTAAGGACCATCAGGAGCCACATTATGCAGGACCTCATAACCGTGTTAAGGATGTTGGTCATTATCTCAAATGATGGGTAGCCACTGAAATGTTTTAAAGCAATATGGTGGCCTTATTAGATTGTACTTTGAAAATATCTGTATTTATTGTGAATAGAGCTAAGATATGGAATCAACCCAGGTATCCATCAGCTGATGACTGGATAAGGAAAATGTGGTACATATGCAAGATGGAACACTACTCAGCCATAAAAAGAATTAAATGCTGTCTTTTACAACAAAAATGGATGTAATTGGAGACCATTAAGCTTAGTGAAATAAGCCAGACCCAGAAAGACATATATTATACGTTTCCTCTGATTGGTTGTACCTAATATACAGAACACACACAAAAAAGAAAATCTTAATATACATTGAGCTAAAATGACAGCTTGTGATTTGACTGTTGTCTAAAATCCTTATCTATACCCCCGTGGAACGGTGATCTATCTACCTTTTACTTGTAGAGCTCTTTGGTTAGAGGAGTATTGAGCCTGTGATTATAAAGAAAATTGAAAGCACATTATTGCAAAATATTGAAAGAAAAAAGGAAAGAAAGGAAGAAGGAGGGAAAGAGGAAAATACCATTGAATTCTTGGAATTGTATCTATGAAATTCATGAAATCTGTTCTCTATATAATAAATAAATGTTACAACAAAAAAAGAAAATATGTGTATCTGCCATAGGGAGACTAGATTAGAAAAGGCAAGACTAGAGGCAGGCAGACCGGGTAAGACATTACATCTAGAAGAGAAATGTTGGGGGTTTGGGCCATGATGTTGCCAGTGAAGACAGTGAGAAGAGAATGGAATTGCAATGTATTTGGGATATGAAAACTGCTAAGTTACTGTTTTCTTCCAAGTAAAAACAAGCATCACATATCAGAAGCAAGATGAGGATAAGAGGGAAGAATGGGATGTTAGAATGGAGGTTCTAAGAGCTAAGAGGAAGAAGGTGATGTGTGAATGACAAGTTGGGTTAGAGCAAGTTAGAATTTGGTCTACAGAAGGAGGACTGTGTAGTACCTGGGATATTGGAGTAGTGTATTTGTTGCTAAGAGGCATTGACTGTTCCTAGGTATGGCTGTGGTGTGTCAGCATGTGTGGGACTGTAAGCATTAAATCTACAATTATCAATACCACTATTGTCTAGAATAGAAGCCATGTGGTGTCACCAAGTGCTCGTTGGAGGTCTTCATTGAGTGGAGTGATTTTCCTCTTTTTTGATAGTTTGTAGACTAGTACAGGTTGTATCAAGGATGAGTTTTCAAATGGGGGCTTCACAAGTAGCCAGTCCTTGTGACTTTAGACTGCGTGTCTGAAATGATAAGTAAATTTAATTTCAAATATAATATCATATTATAGAATTATTAAAATATTCATAAGGAATTTTTAGTTGCATAATATCATAAACATTTCATTTCCCATGTTCTAGTCTTGGGGTCAGGCAACAATAAGGGCCCATAGCCTAAATACATTCTTTCCCTATTTTTGAATGGACAATGGACCAAGAAAAGATTTATATATAGTTAATGACTAAATACAACATCAAATGAGGAATATTTTGTGATATGGGAAAAACTCAAATTTTATGTTTCATATTCTATATTTCAAGTATGAACTTCAAATTTCAGTGTCCACAGAATTTTATTGAAACATACAAAAATAAAAATATAGGTACATGTCTTAGTCAAGTATAACAAAATAGCATAGACTGGGTGGCTTAAACAACAGAAATTTATTTCCCATGTTCTTGAGCTTGGTAAATCAAAGATCAAGGTGTTTGAAGGTTGGTTTGAAGACGCTTGTCATCTCACTGTGTCTTTTTTTAAAGGATTTTATTTATTTATTTGAGAGGTAGAGTTATAGAGTGAGAGGGAGAAACAGAGAGAAAGGTCTTCCTTCCAATGGTTCACTCCCCAGATGGCCGCAACGGCCGGAGCTGCGCCGATCTGAAACCAGGAGCCAGGTACCTCTTCCCGGTCTCCCACGTGTTCTACTGCTTTCCCAGGCCAGAGCAGAGAGCTGGATTGGAAGAGGGGCAGCTGGGACTCGAACTGGCACCCATAAGGGATGCCAGCTCCTCAGGTGGAGGATTAACCTACTGTGCCACGGAGACGGCCCCTCTCACTGTGTCTTGATATGACCACTTAGTTTGCTCTCTGAGAAAACTCTGATTCCCCTTCCTTTAAAAAAATATTTTAATTTATTTTTTGAAAGACAGAGATACAGACAGAAAAAGGAGAAGGGGAGAGAGAGAGAGAGAGAGAGAGAGAGAGAGAGATCCTCCATCTGCTGGCTCACTCCCCAAATGATTGGAATGGTCAGGGCTGGGCCCAGCAGAAGCTGGGAGCCAGAAGCTTCATCCAATTCTCCCACGTGGGTGCAGGGGCCCCAGGACTTGGGCCATTCTTTGCTGTTTTCCCAGGTGCATTATCAGGGAGCAGAATTGGAAATGGAGCAGCCAGGACAAGAACTAGTACCCCTGTGGGATGCAGGTGTCACAGTCGGTGGCTTTTACCCACTATGCCACAGCGCTGGCCTTGTTGTTTACAAAGACAGTAATCTCATTACAAGGATTCCACCCTTGCACCCTCACAATCTCATCTAAACTGAATTAACCTCCCAAAGGCTGCCCCACCTGGGGGATTAGGGTTTCAACATATAGGTGTTTAAATAAGAGAACCCAAAACCAATGGAATGCGTTAGAAAAGCTAGAGGTGGAGCCAAATGAATACAAGAGTATGTCAAAATATTCTTGGGAAATGTAATTAGAAGATAAATTTATTTGGAGGCCAAAAAATTAGAAAGCCATGCATATGAAAAGTCTCTAGAAAGCTCATGGAAATGTGTATATGCAAAAAAATATGAATTTAAAAAATGTTCCCACCAAAATAAACATCACTTAAGTTCATTTTCCATGAACTTGTTGAAGTATCTTCACATAGGAAAGTAAGTTATAAAAGTGGCATCCCAAACCAATATTGAAGAAGTTGGGGGGCCAGCGTTGTGGTGTAGAGGGTAAAGCCACCACCTGCAGTGCTGGCATCCCTTATGGCTGCCAATTCAAGTCCCGGATGCTCTACTTCTGGTCCAGCTCTCTGCTATGGCCTAGAAAAGCAGTAGAGGACAGCCCAAGTCCTTGGGCCCCTGCACCTGTGTGGGAGACCCGGAAGAAGCTCCTGGCCCCTGGCTCCTGGCTCCTGGCTTCTGATCAGCACAGCTCTGGCTGTTGCAGCCAACTGGGAAGTGAACTAGCGGATGGAAGACCTCTCTCTCTCTCTCTCTCTCTCTCTCTCTAACTCTGACTTTCAAATAAATAAATAAATCTCTTTTTTTTAAAAAAAAAGAATAAGTTGGACTGATTAATAAATGGTGTTGGGATAACTGGCTTGGCATTTGGATAAAATAGCAATGAATCTAGCCCTCATATCATCTTGTGGGGGAAAAATTCAAATTTGGCCCAAGATTCAAATGCAAAAAGGTTAAAATTTTAAAAACTATTAGAGGAAAGAATAAGGAAATTCCTGTGTAACTTTGATGTAAGCAAACCTTTTCTAAGCGTGACTTGAAATCCAGAACCCAAAAAAACAACCGATTGATAGATTTAATTACATAAAAATCAGAATGAATGCTTTGCACAGATAAAAGGACAGTAACCAAAGACAAACAATAACAGAACAACAAACAAATGACATCTTAGAGGGAAAGCTGCCACCCACATCAGAAAGTTCAAATGTCTCTGAAAAACCAATAAGAACAACAATGTAATATAAAAATGGACAAAGGATGTAACAGATAGTTCACAGAAAAGGAAATATAAATGGCTCTAAAGCTATGAAGATATGTGTAACTACATTATGAGAAATATGAAAGTATACTGATATACTACTTATTTTCGCCCATCAGGTTAATAAAACAACAGCAGCAACCACATATTACTCACTCTCTAGTAGCAAAGCTCTGGAGGATAGGCACACTCGTACTTCAGTTGTGGGATGGTAAGTTTGCTATAATCCTCCTGTGGCAGGAAATTTGTCAATAGTCACTCAAATCATAAATGCCTATTCCATTTTACCCAGCTATTCAATTTTAGGATTTTATCCTGTAGATATACTTGCCCTCTTATGAAATGATGTGCATAAAGGGCTATTCATTGTAGCATTATTTGAAATAGCACAAGATCAGGTACAACCCAAATGTCCAACAATAGAAGACTGAATAAATTATACCATATCCTTTTGATTGCCATAGAAATCAATGAGGCAAATCTCCATCGACTAATTTAGTAAGAGCTGCAAGATACACTTTAAAGTGAAAAGAGCAATGAAAGCAGGCCATTATGCACTCTTCGCTATCCTCAGGATGTAGAATTGATGTCTATACTCATACTTGCTTGTATACACATAGAGAAATCAGGGAATGATTCTATAGTGTACATTTTTCACATTTCAACATGTCTGAATGTCTGAAATAAGAATGTCTTTCATCATATGATGTTTCAGAATTACAATTAGGTGTATTATTTTCTTAGTGGTAGATAAAATAATGACACACCTTAAAATTGATGACATCTTAGATTTGATGGATTCAGGTGCAACAGTGTACTCTGAGGGCTGGCTAGGGAAGGAATGAGGAGAAGTCTCTTTATTTATATGCTTTGTGACAGTTTTTTGTTTGATCCATGTGAATTTATTGCCTACTTAAAAGTGGAATAATACTAATAAAAATTAGGTAATAGAAACTAATATATTTATGAACAATACATTAGTTTCTGAAGTCTATGTCCTCCTGTGGTGATAATATAAGTAAGAGACTCAGCTGTAAAATATTAAAATAGGACATGAACTGGCCCACTCTTTGGCAGTCACTAGTTGATGAGACATAACAATTGTGTGATGGTCACATCCGGTCCTCCTTGGAAGCTGTTGACTTCTTAGCATTGCATTTGGTTTGGTTAACAGAGGGAACATGCTATTTTTTTAGATGAGATTCATGAAATCTTAGTTTTAGAATCAGAAAGGCACTGTGTATTCATAAAGCCTGTGAGAGGTGGGACACATGGTTAAGGCATCTAGCGTGACCCAGTTGACGTTTTCTGAGCTCTCAGACAAAAACCAATGCTCAGGCAAACACAGAACTGAACCACAATCTTGCTTTCACTTTTTCTCTCTTCAAAAGACTAGGGAAGCTTCAAATGAGGTAGGTTTTTCTTTGGGGCGCTTTTTTAGTGATGAGCTAAGTGCTTCTCTTTCCCTGCTCTCTGCTCTCACAAACCTTCCTCAGCTTCTTTTCAAATAACAGTAGTTTCCAGGTAAAGCTTTGACAAGTTGCAGGGGAGTGAACGCTACAGAAAGGGCCAGATGGATAGCATTTTGAGTTGTGTTCCAAATACTAGAACTAGAACAGGGAGAAATCCTAGCAGAGCTTTTTTTTTTTTTTTTTTTAAGTGGATATGTTAGTAACTTCAGGACATGTCAAATCTAGGTTCAATGGTTTCAGTGGTTCTTTCCCTCAGTTTTCTTACCTGGAAAATGGATGTGATCATACCTTTTCTGCTTTCCTTAAAGGGCTCTAGTGAGGATAAATGATACAGTGTTTGGGAAGACATTGACATAGAAGCTTATCAAAGTGCTACAAGTAGAAGTAAGGCTTTATTTTTGCCATCATTTGAGAGGAAGTCAGAATTTGTGTCGAGCAGCCATTTGATGGAGGTCAGTCCTGTCACATCTTGAGAGTTCTCTTTCCCAACTGCACTCTGTGACAGTCAGGACATGTCCCTGGGCAATGACAGTCGGGAACAGGGACGGGCGAGGCTGGTCACCAAGAGAGGTAGTAACACGGACAACTTAACGTCCTTCCCCCAGTACTTTCACACGCTTTATGCAACGTCATCTGCTCAACAGTCTGTTGAGGGAGGTGTTAGCATGATTACTACTGAGTTAGGAAATCTGAACTTGAAACTGAACTGGAACTTGGGCCTAGGTTTCTTTGGCTTCAAACTTTGTGCTCCTACCCAAATACTATCTTATCCCTCTTCTTTGTGCTCTGAACCGATATCAGCGTATGTTTCAGAAACTACAAAAATCTGGGGCCTAGGCTACACTGGGGCCCACAGATGAAAACATGGAATGGATGGGGGGACAGAAACTATCTCTACTTCTTTTTTTAAAGATTTATTATTTATTTGAAAGGCAGAGTTGCAGAGATGGAGAGACAGAGAGTGAGATTTTCCGTCTACTGGTTTACTCCCCAAATGGCTATAATGACCAGAACCGGGCCAGGCCAAAGTCAGGAACCAGGAGCTTCTTCCAGGTTTCTCACATGGGTGCAGGGGTCCAAGCACTTGGGCCATCTTCTACTGCTTTCCCAGGCACGTTAGAGGGGGCTGGATTGTAAGTGAAGCAGCTGGGACTTGAACCAGCTCCCATATGGGATGCTGGCCCGGCAGGTGGTGGCTTTACCCACAAAGCCACAGTGCTGGCCCTGTTTCTACTTCTAACACAGGCTATTAGTACATATGTAATAATACATGTGGTGATCATCTGGAAGCCACTATGACATTGATGAAATTCAGCCTAACAACAATATACTCAGGTTGGACAGCACTGCAATGACCTTGTCCCCTAAAATTTTGCCTTTGGGGAGAATGCCCTTGGGAAATGTTGATCTAAAGTAGCAGTATGTCTATTGACACACAAAATAAAATATAAGTCGATGTATGGGGCCATGATATTCGTTGATTTTAAATGTCTTCAGGAGGATTGTGTCATAAGCTTACAAGACATGACAGACACTGTTAATGAAAGGGCCATACAAGATTATACTAACAAAAAGGACACCCACAAACAAATGGATCTAACTCAGGTCCATAAATCAGGTGCCCCTACTGAAAAGCCAGATAATCAGTTGTAGTTGGTGGCAAGTAGGGCTGGGCCAGGGAAAGACAAACTATTTCCTTGGGCAAAATCTGGCCTTTGAAATGCTTTTGTAAGTAAGATTTTAGTGGGACTCAGTTGTGTTTATTTATTCATGTTGTGTGGTTTTGTGCTACAGTTGCAAGGTTGAGTGGTTATAACAGAGGCTGTGTGGTCTGCAAAGCTGAAAATGTTTATTATCTATTGCTTTATAGGAAAAGGTTGCCAACTTCTGTTCTAGACAATAATGTGCAGGCTCGCTCAGACTTATGGTGCAGCCAAAAGTCCCAGGAATGTCCCATGGTAGTGAGACACAGGAAGAAAAGGATTATAGGAATCTCCTGCTAATCGTAGCCCAAGAGATGTCCCAAGGGGCTTAGCTTCAGGCGAAAGGGGGTGAACAGTCCCATGGAGTCAAACCTCAAGGAGCCCTATACCATGTGTGTAGAGTGTGGTGAGGAGAGGAAGAAGACGGCTATGAGAAAGTCTTTGTGGACATATGAGAGAAGAAGGAAGGAGTTACCTGTAGGTGGTTGGTATACGGGTCTTTCACAAAGGACTGGACCAGTAAACTTGGGTCAGAACCAAGGTTCAGGAGACAGGGCAAGTTGCCAGGATGAAAGGGAAGAAAGGAAATACATCTCATGTACATTTCCAGGGTCTATACCCTTGCATACGAAACCTACCAGATGAGAATCAGCAACCAGAGTCATGGTCATAAGTGGAAATTAGGACAATCCAGGAAGAGAAGAGGTTCCATTCTAAATTCTGGGACAGCGTGGACAGGCTGAGGTCCTGACAACAATGTGAAATACGCTGGATTAGAGATTGCACCTGTTGATAACCAACTAACTCTCTTAAAATAAGGTGTGTAGCATAAGCTTATGGGATTCCAGAATGCCAGTGTTTTTCATAGGTGACTCTGTAAAAGTCTAAAAGAAATGGGAATGATCTTGGTTTACATGCAAACTACTATTGTTACAAATACAAAAAAGGAAAACAAATTGTAAACACAAAGCTCCCTATCAAGGGGTTTCTTTTTTTTTTTTTCCTTTTTTAAAATATTTATTTTATTTATTTGAAAGTCAGAGTTACACATAGAGAGGAGAGGCAGAGAGAGAGGGAGAGAGGGAGAGAGAGAGAGAGGCCTTCCATCTGCTGGTTCACTCCCCAGTTGGCCGCAACAGCTGGAGCTGTGCCAGTCCAAAGCCAGAAGCCAGGAACCAGGAGCCAGGAGCTTCCTCTGGGTCTTCCCACGTGTGTGCAGGGGCTCAAGCACTTGGGCCTTCTTCCACTGCTTTCCCAGGCCACAGCAGAGAGCTGGATTGGAAGTGGAGCAGTGGAGACTTGAACTGGTGCCCATATGGGATGCTGGCACTGCAGGAGGAGGCTTTACCTGCTACGCCACAGCACTGGCCCCTCAAGGGGTTTCATGGCAGCAAAAAAGTCACCTAGAAGTTGAGACGGTTGTATAACTAAGTATCACATTATGTTAAGTGGCACTGGGGAACTCACCAAAAAACTAAGGCCAGGTCAGTAGCATGGTATAGCAAAAGTTAAAAAATGGACAAAGGAAAACCTTGAGAAATAGGGTTTGGAAGTGCCCCACTGAATGTGGAACTCTAACACCAGCTTTCCTGATCATTGGTCAGTTTCAAAATATGGCCACTCCTCTAGGTCATGGGCCTTTGAGTAAAAGAGAGAAGACAAGAACGTGTGTATTCAGAAATGAATTCTTCAATAAAGTGTTATGTTGGAAACCAATCTCGTTTGTTTTTAGTATTTGTTCCAAGGCAGTTGAACAAATTTTATTGCATGCTTGTGGGCATTGTACATCTGGGATAACTCTTGAGGATATGAGGATGAATTGACATAACCACTTCACTGTAGGACCTTCTTGTTTAATAGGTGAAACTAACACAAAACAGATCATTTTGATATAAGTTAGCAAGATTCACAGAGCTAAGGAAGCAGAATGGAATCATATAGCTCAGTCAACAGAAGATGCTATGGAATTTTATGGAAAGAGATGTTTGGTTCCCCAATAGAGTCAGTAAAGGGGTAGTCAGTGAGGTGGGAGGAGAATCAGGGAACATAGAAAGCAAGAGAATCCAGAGATTCAAGAAGTAGTGAAAAGGAAACAGTGCTAAATAGGAGAAAAAGATGAAAAAGTTTTGTATTGGATTTGGAAGGAGGACATTAGTGACCTTAGTGATAGCATATTTTAGTGGAATGGGAGTGGGGGCTAATGGCTGGTGTTGAGGACCGAACAGAACAGAGGAAATGGGGGCAGCCAGCAGCAAACACTCTCTGAAGGGGTGTATCCAGGAAGGAAGGAGAACAATGAACAGCACTTGGAGGAGGTAAGAGGGAGGGTTGTGTATTTTTTGGAGTCAGGAGCCAGAGCCCAGCATAAAACCCACGTACTTCTGCATGGGAGGTGTGTGTCTTTTGTTTTAAAGATTTATTTATTTATTTGAGAGGCAGAGTTAAAGAGAGGCAGAGGCAGTGAGAGAGAGAGAGAGAGAGAGAGAGATCTTCCATCCACTGGTTCACTCTCCAAATGGCCGGTATGGCCAGAACTGTGTTGATCCAAAACCAGGAGCCAGGAGCTTCCTCCAAGTCTCCCATGTGGGTTAAGGGTCCCAAGGACTTGGGCCATCTTCTACTGCTTTCCCAGGCCATAGCAGAGAGCTGGATCAGAAGTGGAGCAGCTGGGACTTGAACTGGCGCCCATATGGGATGCCGGCGCTGCAGGCTATGCCGCAGCGCTGTCCCCGGAGGTGTATGTGTCTTCACAGCTAGGTCAAAATGCCCATCCCCAGACTATCCTACATTTTGAACCTTGATGCTTTTGTATTTATCTTAGTTTTTTTGGGTTGTTTCTCATACCAAAAGGGAAATATAACATTGAAGTAGTGAAAAAAAAAGAAAAGAAAAGATTTCGAAAGATTTCAATATAAAACTTAAAATTCCCTTTATTTGTTCTACCTCCATATCAAGTCACATGCCTGGTCCCCTTCACATTATACCTGGAGCAGGCGTCTTCTGCCACTTTGTCTAAAATACCACCAAATGCCACCAGTGTGGAGCACAGGACCATGTGTTTCACAAATGACCTAAATGTTAGGACTGGTGATGTGCCTATCTTAATCACCTACCTATGGTTTGAAAGTGTTCTCCAAAGTTCATGTGTTGAAACCTAATCCCCAACGCCAACAGTGATTAGATCATGAGAGCAGAGCTGTTCATTCTGTTTTTGCGGGAGTGGGTTCTTTATCATGGGAGTGGCTTTCTGAAAAAGAGATGAGCCTGTTCCATTTCTTTGTCTTGTGCCACCTCCTACCATGGAAGGCCCTCACAGGATATGGCCTCTTGATCTTGGATTTCCCAGCTTCTGCAACTGTAAGAAATAACTCCCTGTTCTTTACAAATTATTCAGTCTCAGTTGTCTGTTATGGCAGCTCCAAACTGACTAAGATACCACCATCACCAGCATTGCCCTGTCTGCTGGCATTGAACTAGTGGGTTGCAGAGCATCAGTTTAGTCCTGCCAAAGTCCAAGGACCAAACTTGCTTCCCTAAACTCATAAACACCATCAGATTCTGAGATGCAAGTTCTCTTTACTTCATGCTAAACCCAACCTTCTGATTTGGCATAGAATCACTTGTTGGTCTTTCTGTGTTAGCAGATGGGACAGTCTTCATCTCCAAAGTTACTTTATTGCCTTCATAAATATGTTCATACTTCTCAGGTCATGGCTCCCGTATTTGAATTGCAATATATGGTCACTGATAGCATAAGGTAGAAACCAAGCCAATTTTTTAAACTCGAAGATACAAGAAAGATCCTCCAGTTTGACCGCATCTTTGAACCTTTTATTACAACCTGTTATTGCAGATTCTGGTTCAATAAATCTGGGGCAGTCTCTGAGACTCTTCACTTCTAATAAGAACTCAGGGAATGTCGTTCACAGATTCTATCTCCCTTAAGGTAAGTACACAGTTTAAAGACTCCAAATATGAATCTTAAATTTGATATAACAAAACCATCTGAAGGCATCTGGCTCTGATAGAATCTCACAGCTCCTTAACTCTCAGTTCATCTGCTTCTAACCCTACAGGACTTGAGTTACTTAGTTTTAATTCCAAGAGACAGGAGCCTTTGGGATTTGCTTATTAATAGTGTTTGATGAATTCTGTTTGTTCTTATTGAAAATGATTTTGAGTGTCTTTGAATGTTAGGTTCTAACTCAGTCATACAAACATAGTGGCACCAAACTTATTTTGGTTCTGACCCAACTCCTTCATATCGGGCCTCCCAAGGCCTTTCAACAGGACGCACTAGTCACACTATTTACCTGGTTTCAGATTTAGCTAGTATCAACACATGCTAAAACCTCACTTTGTAATTCACCTGCTTCCCAAATTTAGACAGACTTTCCCCCACTTAATTCAACGTGGAATCATAACAAGTCAATGGTATAAAGGATTTCAGAGGCCAGGGTCTGCACAAAACATTTGTAGATCATTTTTGAGCTTCTTTTGGACTTCTTTAGGTGACCTGCAGTCCCCCTGCCTTGTAAATCAGCATGTTCCATTCTCATGATGCTCAGATTGTAAGAGAGTTTGTCAACATCTTTAGTCACAGGTTACATCTGTAATTTCTGCTGTGTTTTTTGCCTTCTGGAACTAACCTATCTCTCAAAATGTGGTTCTATAATCAATTCAAAGTTACTCTTAAAAAATTCTTAAAAGCTACTCTTACGACTCCCTGCTTCTTTTCTCCAAATGTCCCATTTCTTAATTGTTTCTTGTATCCTGGAATTACCAGATCTCTCACCCTACTGATCATCAGACTCTGGCATGCTCCATTTTGGTGATGTTTTTCTTTCCCTAGTCTACTTTCCCATGATCTGATCAAGTGTGGTTTTGAACATCTAGATTGGTGGCCATGTTTTGCTATTGACTCATATGGAGTTGAGAATGCCCCAAGGGGCTTTGTAAAGAGAGATGAGTCTCCTCCACCTGTGCCATTCACTAATTGAGCCCTGTGCAGGTGTTTACACATACCTTTATGGATTGCACCTTGTGCCCTTCAATCATTCCTCCCATGCATTTGAGATCTTGAGTCTTTATTCTATCATTTGTTCTATTAGGACTTCCTTCTAACTTTGGTCTCTACTTACTTGGTAGGTACAGCCATTATATCTTCATTGTCAAAGATGAAACAGACTAGGCTGGATGCTGATGATCCTTGGGGTGTTTCGTTCAGTCCATTTGACACTTCAGAACTCACATCCATGAGAACATACTTTTCATCACGACACTCACACCCTACTGGGATTTTCTGATCTTATCTTCACCTGCCAGGCCAGCCTCTCTTTTTCCCTTACCACTCATTTCCTTATAAAGTGAGGACCAAGACCTTGGAATTTGGAAGAGAAGGACTCAAAGACAAAGACTGTCAAAATGCGGTGGGCTGTATGGTGGGGACTAGAAGGGGAGGAGGAAAGAGAAAGAAATGTAAAGTGGAAGGAAATTTCTTGCAAAGGAGGCTAAAATGGAAGGGGCCTCTTTGACCTCTCGGCTGGTTGGGACAGCCAGTGTGGTAAGGTGGATGTGGTAGAACGTACATGTGAGGTGAGTGTGCGTAAATCAGGACACACTTGTATAACCAGTATGCAGACAAGTGTAGCCTCTGAGCTGAACAGAGCAGAACTTGATTGTTTGGCCTTCTTCAGGGAGGGTAATCTTTCCCAAAACCCAAATGCAAAGCAAACAGGTCTCACTTCTACATGTGGTTAGAATAGGTTGGTATGGTTACTTCCAGTCACAGTTAATAGGAATGGCCTACTTATGATGTAATAGGTCCAAACTCCAAGCTTAGCTTAGCATTAAATCTTCCTTGCCTGCTCAGGTGCCTGTTAAATGAAGGCTGTGATGGGGAGGTAGGGTGCAGGGCTTAGAACTTCTCTTTCCCTGTTCATCTCCTCTTCTATTTGTTAGCCGCCATTTTGCTGCAGCCAGCATTGAAGCTGAGAGAAGGAGTAGAGGCCGGGAAGCAGATGCCTCTGTCTTGGCAATCGTTGCTTTTTCTGGGCCTCATTTTCCAGTGATCAAAGATGGGCCTAGAAGATAAGTAAAGCCAACTCTCTCCTTCTCTCTCTTTCACAAGTTCTCCTGGCTGGAGACCTCGTCCCTACTGTTCTCTTGACCTCTGGCTGATATGTCTCCATAAAGGGTGGTGGCTCAGGATGGCTCTTCCACCAGACATCTGGCAAAACACCTCCAACTTCTTTCTCTGAGAGCCCCTTGCACTACTTATCAGGACCCAGATCAGCTCCACGTACTGACCACACTCTCTTGTCCCAATATACCCTTGGAAGCCAAGGTCACTGCAAGGCAGCAGTCTCTACTTACTTGTCCCCAGAGTGCTTAGTAGCTCCTCCCGCATCCCTGACTTGAGAGGCCAACCTTGACCCACAGATCTTTTTAGCTTTCTTGGGTGGGAGTGAAGGCCCCTGTGGTTCCCAACTGTAGGGAATGAATTGCAAAACACCTCGAAGTCCCCTCACTGGGCTTGGAATTAACAAGTAGCACACCAACCCCTACTTTAAAAGGGGGAGAAGGTGTTTACTGCAAAGCCAGGCTCTGTACCAGTCTCCTCACATATAATCTTCTCTTTCCACACTCTTGTCATTAAAAAAATTATTTGAGATGCAGAGAGACAGGGATTGACAAAGAGAAAGGGAGATACACAAAGAAAGAGCTCCCGTCTGTTGGTTCACTTCCCAAATGGCTGCAATAGTCAGTGCTGGACTATGTTGAAGCCAAGAGCTGGGAACTCCATTTGGATCTCCTACATGGGTGTCAGGAACCTAAGTACTTGAGCCATTACTACTGCCTCCCAGGGTGCACATTATCAGAAAGATGAGATCAGGAGTGGAGCTGGGACTCAAACCCAGACACTCCAATATGGGATGTAGGTATTCCAACCAGCGTCTTAGCCACCAGGCCAAACATGCTCCCCCATTCTCCTGTGTGTTCTCAAAATGGGAGATGGGGTTCGAGACTTCTTGAAAGCAGCCATTTAAGAAAGCAGTTTGGTATTATCTCCTAGAGTTGAGCAGGCCCACACCTAAGTATATACCCAAAAGAAACCTGGCATATCTAGTAGGAGACATCCACATGAATTCTCGTGGAAGCTCTGCTTCCAACTGAGGATCACCAGAAAAAATGCAGGATACCCAGTTAAGACTGAATTTCAGAGAGGCAACATATAGTTGTTGTTTTTTAAATTTCATGGAGAGATGAACACACACACACACACACACACACACAGAGGATGAACACACACACAATACCACATCTGCTGGTTAACTCTTCAAATGCCTGTAGTAGCTGTGACCAGGCCTGGATAAAGCTGGGTGCTGGGAACATAGTCCAGGTCTCCCACATGGGGGGTAAAACTTTGAGCCATCACTGCTGCCTCCCAGGGTCTACACTGATGCAAAGCTGGATTCAGAAGCAGATCTGAGAATCGAACCTTGGCATTCTGATATGGGACCTGAGCATCTTAACTGCTAGGCCAAATGCCTATCCCAGATGGTTATTTTTTTAAGTGTAAGTATACCCTAAGGATTGCATAGGATGAACTTATACTAAAAGAATGTTCATTATTTATCTGAAATTCACATTTAAATGGTTGTCCTTTATTTTTCTTTGCTAAATATGGTAACACGATCCCAAACTAAATTTCCATCAAGGGGTGAGTGGAAGAACAAATTGTGATACACACATACACTGGAGATTACACAGGAGGCAAAATGAAGGAAACACAGTGACCCAGAAAAATATGGATGAATCTTAGCAATGTAAAATCTGAAACAAGAATGTGCCAAAAGATTACATACAGTATGATGTTCCTTTTGTCACAGTTGAGAACAACTAAAATAAAATAAGAGAGAATATCTGTATATTTTTAAAGGAGTATACCTATTTGCAATAAAGCTACAGAAAAAGGAAAGTGAACAAGGAATATGTGATTTAAGTTGATAAATTTTTCACACTGGAAGGCAAGGGCATAGGTTGATGAGATGATGAGATGTGGGCTATGATCAAGGGCCTAGCTTTTGTTTTAGATAGTGACTTTGCTACTAGTACTTATAGAGTGTGCATAAATCAATAATGAGAGTATGTCACTAACCAACACAGTAATCCTCCTTATCTGCAGTTTCACTTTCTGTGGTTCCAGTATCCGCAGTCAACCATAGTCTGAAAATATTACTATAGTGAAAAGAAAATTATGATATTTTAAGAGAGAGAAAGTGAGAGAAAGAGAGGGAGAGAGAGCATTCACGTAACTTTTAATGAAATGTATTATTATAATTGTGCTATTTTGCTATTGATTACTGTTTTTAAGCTCTTATTGTGCCTGACTGACAAAGTTTATTCTAGCTATATATGTATAGAAAAAAACAGTATTATAAATAAACTTCAGTACTCCATGCAGTTTTCTGAATTGACTAAGGAACCTTGGAAGGTATTCCCCATGGATAAGAAGGTACTACTACACTTATGAGTATTCCAATAATCTGCATCAGATGCCCCAAAAGAAAACAGAATTAGATTTAAAAAAAAAAAGAAAAGAAAAAAAAACACTAAAGTAGGGATAAACCCGTTACAGAAGCATACAGCATTTGTCTAAGTGGTATGGGAAGAAGTATTGGATTGGCTGGGAAGATACCCCCGAGAAGGCAACGGCTGAAATGGACCTTGAAGGTTGAGTAGAAGTTCACTCGGTAGGGGAGGAAGGTAACAATGAACTGCACAGCTGTGAAGTTCAGGGTGGTCCCAACCAGAACTGGGGAACAGTGGCAGGAACAGAAGCTGGGGAGGTGGAGAGAAGGCCAAGGTGTGGAAGACTGCTGCTCCTCCACACGCAGAGGAGCCGCACCGGACCAGATGCTTGTTGTTCCCTTTTTTACAAGTCCTTTCTATAGTAAAGTAAGAATAAGTAAACAGCAAACTCCCAAAGCAAGAATGAGTAGAGAGAAATGAGAAAGAACGAAGTAACGAACTTCCCCGCGAACTCTCCAACGCACTCTCCAACCAACCCACACCACCATGCCGTCTCTCTCCTCCTATATAGTCCTCTCCACCAATCCGTGCTCTGCTACCCACACACCGAGCGCGCCGCTCTCCTCCAATCAGGAGCGGCTCCTGCAGCTTGTCAAGTTGGTGAGAGGCAGCTGTGTAGAAGCTGTTCGCTCCTCTCCCAGCGCCATATTGTGGGAGAGCAGATGCATAGAATAAGTCTTAATTCCAGTAACAGTATAGTCCGAGTTGCTCCCCACAGAAGACCTTATGTCCCCTGCCAAGGGGTGTGGGACTTTTCACTGGGCTTTATAGTAGGAAACAGAAAAAGGGTTATTGCTATGGTTTGGATGATTGTCCCCTCCAAACTCATGTGGAAGTTTAATCCTCAAAGTTTATGTTGATGGTATAATTCAACTGTGGTATATAGATGTAGGACATCTGGAAAGTGATTAGACTAAATTAGTGTGGAGCTCCCATGATGGAACCCTGGTGATTTTACTAGGAAGGGGAGAGAGACCACAGATATACCTATAGACATGCATGCTCTTATCTCTTGTCGCGTGGTGTTCTGTGCCACCTCAAGACTCTGCCAGTGAGAAAGTCATCACAGATGAGAACCCTGGACCTTGTACTTCCAGAACCATGATCTTTTCCTTATAGTTAGCCTGCCTCAGGCATTTTGTTATAGTAATGAAAAACTGATTAATACAACTTTTCAGGAGGTTGTTACTCTGAGCCCCCAGAAAATTCTAGTACGTAAATGGAGTATGTCTTGGCTTTACACATGCAAACTATTGATAAGGCTTTCACATGTGGTAGGGGTAGAGGAGGTGGCCAGGCAAGGGCTAAAAACCCAGAACCTCATGGGTTTTGTGGATGCTGGATAAAAAACAGGCAAGGTATGGATTATAATTATGGTTTAAAACCATAGCTATAGGATGACTGACAGCTCTGAGAATAGAGATTGTTATTGATTTGGTAGGAATAGGGGGGTGGCAGGAAAGGGTGGGTAATTCTCCAAAGGCAAGTCCAGGAAAAATTAAAAACCATTAATAAAGAAATATGAGTATATTCCCTTGATGGTGCCTCCGGATTTCTCATGCCTTGCCTGCATCAGCTACACCACCCCTACCAGACACAGAGAATTCTTTATCTCAACTCATTCTACTCCATTAGCAAAGTCTACTGCACATCTACTACCACATGTCAGGGAGTATGTTGGGTGTTGCTAATACCAAGATGAATAAATTGTAGCTCGTGTCCTTATTGAGGTTATGGCCAAACTATCAGCAAGTGTCTGAAGTACATTTGAAGAGTACTAGAATAGATACGAGTTACAACAGGAATATAGAACAGGAGGTGACTGGTACCACCTGCAGTAGGAGTGTCAGTGATAAGGTGGCATTTGAGCTGGTAGTTAAACATGAGCGGAAGTTGGACAAGCAGATGAGGGAGGTGTGCAAAGCAAGAGAGAACAGCAAGGTCAAAGGCCTGAAGGGGAGGTTTCCAAGAGGAGGCTGGAGCCAGCTTGGGACAGGCCTTCTAGAGCTGGCAGAAGTGTTTGAACTTTGTTCTGCTCGGCTTGGCTCTTAAGCAGGGTGGAGTCCGGAGCAGGTCTGGGTCTTTGGAACAGGCCAAGGCTCAGGTCCCACAGAGCAGCCAGAAGATAGCGCAGGGCTTCCCATGACTCACTGTGTGCCTACAGAGAGCCAGCAAGGCCTGGGCCAAAAAATGCCTTGGTTATGAGGTTGACCAGTCCCTTCTCTGGGCTGTGTGCGAGGGACATGGGCGTGCAGGGAGGCCAGAAGAGGGAGTGGATTTGGGAAGGGCCATGGTGACAGGAAGGGCGTTTCCATCATCCACCTGCCAAGAGCAATCTGTGACTCAATGGATGGCATGTCAGAGTACCCAGACGACTAGAGCCCCGAGTTATCCTGGCTCTTATCTACTTCTGTAATTCCATGCTGCTTGAGAGGCAGGACGGCAGCCAAGGGGTGAGGTCCGTGGTGCCTGTTCTCAAATATAAATACTGTCTACACCAGCCATAAGCCTATTGGCAGGGGAGCGCCTCTGTGGGAGGCAGATACCATGAGGAGGTTGATAAAGAGCAGAAAAAGCATCTCTCTCTTTTTCTTTTAAGGTTCGCAATTCTCGTACTCCATTAGAGTGACCTCACTTGTGTAAGAATTGAGTGTTTTCTGTCCCGATATTATCAAGGCAACTTCTGTTTAGAGAGCACCCACTTGGCGCTGCTTGCTGGGTTAGACTCGTTTCCTTGTTATCTGATTGATTCTCCTGCACAACCTCGTAGGGTGACCATTTCCCCTATTGGACAAGTGGAGAAGTAAGGCTGAGAGAGTCCAGGTGCATTGATCATCACAGAAAGTCTAAGAAGTAAGGGGGCGTTTCAAAAAAATTCCTGGAAATATGGGCTTAAGAGGGATAAACTCGTTTTGATGTGAAAACACGTTGAAACCCATGCATAGGGTTTTCACACTCTGTGCATTTCCGCGAACTTTTTGAAGACCCCTCACATCCTCTCTATTGCTTGTGATCGGAGCCCTATATGCTTTTCTTTGTTAATGACCAGAATGCTGACAGCAGCCACGCTAGATGAAAAAGCCCTTCCCCCCTCCCACGCTACAAAGTACTTCTCCCCAGCACAATCATTCTGAGAGCCATGTTTAGCTGCAAGGTCTTTGAAAAAACCAGCCACCATGGGAATTGCGTTAGTGAAAGACTGGGGCTGCGATGGCGTTCAACAATGCCTGGTATTCTGTTTGCTTCCACTGATACTTAACAGGCCAGCGGTTAGAAGATGGAAAATAATTATTCAGTCTAGCTGGGAGATTGGGTGATAAAAGGAAACTTTGGGCTGCTGATTAAATTGTTTATTTAAGCACAAGCTCAGATATGTCTTCAGCATAAGGCGCTGTAGGAAAGAGATAGGGATCTGTCCTCGGTGGAGAGACATAGCAGGGGCGGCCGAAATCCCCACCTCTGCTCATTACCACAGCGACTCCTCCGCAGCGCGCTGCGTCTTTGTCCCTGTGTGGCTTTGCATTTTGAAGGCTTTGTGAGGCTGGGATTGGGAAGAAAGGCAAAACAGCAGAGCTTTTTGTCCAAGCTCTGTGTTTCGCAGGACAGGAAGCGGAGGTCAGAAAGATGTTGTGACAGGCCTGGAGAGGGCAGAGAAGGTTCTGGAATCTGATTCCCTTGGCTTCTGGTGCTGTGTGTTCTCTACGTGGTCTCATGCTCATCCAAGGGTTCACCCCCAACCAAGAGCTGTCTTTTTTTTTTTTTTTTTTTTTTTTTTTTTACTGCTCCTGGCTCTTTTCTGCAATCTATCCTGTGCCTGTTTTGGCAAATAAAGTTTTATTGGAACATAGTCACCTTCATCCATTTATGTGTTGACTGGCGCTGCTTCCACACCATAATGGCAGAGTTGAAGAGCTGCAACAAAGACTGTACAACCGACACAGCCTAATATATTTGATATCTAGCCCTACCAGAAAAAAAATAAAAAAAAAAGCTTGCTAGCTCCTGCCCTAGACAAAGATATTACAGACTTAATTCTAATTCAGGTCACTCCCGTTCCCAGGAGGTCCAAATGGAACTTTGGTGCCAGCAGAGTGGTGGCAACTATGACTCATGTTGACACGGAACCACTAGGAACACGAGAACTTGGCAAGAATACTGATTCAATAACTACATTAGCACTGAGTTTCGAAACGTGAATTTCTGATCTTTTGAAGATTAAAGAACCTTGAATTCAGTTCATCTCTCACTGCCCCACTCTAAGCTCCACAGCCCAGGCCCTCACAGCCACGCCAGCCCCTCCAGCTGCCCTGTCTCTGCACCCTGGGGACTCCTGGCTAGGGTCTGAACGACCTTACTCCAGGTGGGACACCCTCTTGCTCCAGTCATACATCTATATCTCAGGGGGAAAGTCCAGAGGGTGGGATCCCAGGACTGAATGCTCATTCAGGGTTGCATCACTTCCGTCCCCCAGTGAATGGAAATCCTTTCTTTCAAGAAGTACCCTGAACGAAGGCATTCCCTCTGACGGTTTCCTTTCCTTCCTTTCTTTGCATTTCGCACATACTGACACGGGATCCTGTAACCGGACTTGGAGTGTGTTGCTGTTCTCTTATGCTCCTGGGATTTCAGAGATGTGCAAGTGCCACCTCTCTTCCACCACCAGAAAACCGAGGCCCACGATCAGGCTCTGTCTCACAGCCACATTCTTTTCTTTTTTTTTTAATCTTTTTTTTAACTTTTATTTAATAAATATAAATTTACATTCTTTTCACTTTCCACGTCTTCTTTGTCATAAATGAGAGTCTTTCTCTTACTTGCTATACATTTTCATTTTCTCCCATTTGCTTTTCTGCTTTTACATCTCATTGTCTTCCTCGTGTAGGCTCGGGCTTTTCCTCTTTTCTCTCTCTAGGGTACCAAAGAGCAGAATCTGCAAAGGGTGTGTGTTCTGCAGAAAGTTCTACACATCATTTGCTCAGAAATATTGTCATTAGGCTGTGCTTCCGTTTCTGTAATCATCTGGCAGGTGAACAGCTAGAGACAATGTTTGGGCCCAGATGCTTTATTGAACTGGGGGCAGCCTAAAACTCTTCTGGCAACCTCATTTCTACTTTTCAGTAGAAATGGGGCCTTTGCCACTTGCTACCACCACCTCACTAGCTGACGGAGGTCAGGCCAGCAGCATGCTAGCTGTAAGGTTTCCCTCCTAGGAGGACAGCTGATAATGTCTATCTCCTACTGACCTAGTTCAGGCATGGTGCTTCTCAGAGGATTAAGGCTATGACGCTGGAGTGATTCCAGATGTGGAGACTCCCAGTGTTGCAACAGCATCTGGGCTGTCTTGGCACCTCAGTACGCAAGACAGGTTGACCTGGCACAAGGTGCTGTCCTTCTCGCTGGCTTGCCAAGGAGACAGGAAAAAAAAAAAAAAAAACCTGCCCCTGTTAGGGGGACACGTGCAACAGGTTCCTTCAGGCCAACTCCAGGTGTTGCAAGTGAGGAAATAGATCCGAGGGCGGAGTCGCTGCGGTGGTTCTCTACGACAGTAACCGAGCTGAAAACCACATTCTGCACTGTTCTCTTCCTTTCCCCCTTTCTGATTGGGTCAGAAATCTGAGTGTGATTTGAAAATGGAAGGGGATGAATAGCTATTCCTAAGCTCTGACAGTCAAGAGGAGCTCTAGTGGGTGCTGTGGTGACCAATCTGTGAGCTTGCTTTGTGTTTTGTTGGTGTGTGTATAGTTTCACGGTGGTGGAGGGGGCTGGGGAGGAACAGCCTAGCCTGCAGGTTGCCTGCATCTGTGAAGTTGAAGATGGTTAGAAACACATATTTCCTGCCTGTCCAGGTGGGCTCTAGTTTGTGCTGCTTCTCCCGCATTTCATGTCCACCTCTTCTTCCCGGTTGCTAACCTTTCTGTCTTATGTCTCAAGACTTGGACCAAGAGATGGGCACAGACTGCATACACAGCTCCCACAACTGTGGTGGTGGTCGTAGGGTGGTGGTGGGGTGGGTCATAAAGCGCTCGTTCTGCAGCCTTGTAGTGCTTTCTGCTTCTCTGAGCAAACCCCAGCCCAACTGGTCACACAGCCTTGCCGCAGAGCCCAGGTCCCTCCGCGACCACAGGCTTCCTACCTCTGGTGTCACCTTTCCTTAGAGGCTCTATCTACATGGCTCAATGTTTCAGCGTTGAAAAATGCTGAAAGGCCAATGGGGGAGGTTCTGGCCGAGGAAATCTTCAGGGTACTTAGGCAAGAACTCATCAGCAGAGCGCCCCGCTCAGCCTCCAAGCCCCAGCTCCCATTCTACGGGGTAGATGCAGCTTGCATTGCTCTTTGAGCCAGGGCATTTGAGCACATAGGCACGACAATACGAACAAAAATCAGTCCTCTGAGCTTGCGCAAAAGATTATGAACAAAATCAGATGTGTCCACAATGTAGTTCATTCTCTCCAGAAGCTTCGGCACTTTCTTGTTTATTTGTTTATTTATTTACTTACTTACTTGAAAGGCAGAGTTACAGAGAGGGAGACGCAGAGTCAGAGAGAGAGAGAGAGAGAGAGAGAGAGAGAGAGGTTTTCCATCTGCTGGTTCACTCCCCAGATGGCCGCAACAGCTGGAGCTGGGCCGATTTGAAATCAGGAGCCAGGAGCTTCCTCCAGGTCTCCCATGCGGGTGCAGGGGTCCAAGGACTTGGGCCATCCTTCACTGCCTTCCCAGGCCATAGCAGAGAGCTGGGTCGTAAGTGGAGCAGCCGGGACTGGAACCAGTGCCCATATAGGATGCCAGCACTGCAGGCAGCGGCTTTACCCACTACGCCATAGCACCAGCCCCAGTTTCTGCACTTTCTACACGGGAAAAGGTGGCTGGAGAAGAACATGCAAACTTTGAGTGAGTCACTGTGCATGGTGGGGTGGGGGAATAAAGAAGGGAGTCCCCTGTGCTGTGAAGCTAAGATGCCTACAGTCCCCAGGTGCAGCACTGGGAGCGCTGCTAGGATGATGCAGGCAGGAGCCCTCTGGAAGACTCCATGGTCTTAGGTCCCCAGCACTTCCCAGTGAGTGGGGAGAATTCAGCAGCTCCCAGTCTTCTTGTGGCCTTCCACCCCACCGTTGTTACTTGAAGTCTGAAGCTTGACTAGTCCTTAGAACTGCTGGCATTCAAAAGCAGGTCATCCAGGGAGTCATTGGGGTTGGGGGCATTACCCTTAATTGCTTAATAATTAAACGGGTCCATATCAGAGACTAGATGTTAGTTAATGGAAAACCAGGGAGTCCCACATCCTTGGAAGCAGATAATGAGATGCTAGCCCAGCAGAGCAGGTTGATACAACGCTGTGTGGTTCTCTACTGTACTCGGGACCTACATAAACACCCTCTGTCTCTCTGTTGCAGCTCCACTGGCTCGCATGGTGCATTTTGGCTCTGCCACTGTGTCACCTACCTCAGGGCATATGCACTCACTGAGTCCTTTTAGTATCAGAGGGCCCCGTGGTAGGGCTCGGGCTCATGGCTTCATGTCTTTGCTCATGTTTGCAGCAAGGAGGCCTCAAGCAAGTGCCTCTCTCTGCTCACCGGCCTGATCCTTACAGCGGCTTCTAATTCGAAATCTTCTCATATTCGAATTCTTCCCCGTGTCAGGGTGGGGAAGCTGGCGCGAAGGGCCAGGCTGATGTTGTTCGTTTGCTGTGCAGTGTTCATTTCAACTTGGACATCTTATTTCTGAGAGATGCGAGAAAGGCGTTGGAGAAGCTGTCCACAGCAGCTTCTCCAAAAACGGCACGGGATTTCAGGGTCTGGTTTCCTTCCCCGGCTTCAGGTAAGCTTGTTTATAAAAAGGAAACATTGGCGCCGCTCAGCAGATTTGAGAGACCTGGTGGGAACTGCTGGTTATTTGTCTTTTGATCACGAAGCCCAGCATTTGGCTCCAAGGCTGAAGGTCTCCAGGCCCCTTTATCTCCTCCCCCAGAGACGATAATCCCTCCTCTGACATTCCTGTGGCGCCTGGGGTGGCTGGGGAGCTGGGGGAGGGGGCTGAGCTGGCAGGTGCACGCCCACTCGGCAGCCTCCTCCTAGTATATGTCCTTAATGTGACCTCCCACTGGGGACCCCGCTGCCTTGAGAGCTCAGGTCGGGAGCCTAACCTCTCCTTCCCCCTTTGTCCTGCAAACAACCAAGAGGAAGGGAAAACAAAGCCAGCCACCCTCCCCCAAACCCCAGGCAAGGTTTATTTTGAGGAGCGAACCTTTTGTGTTGGAAGCCGCATCTTATCACTTGCCTTTTATGGAATCTGAGAGGCGACAGGAGGTGAAGGGTCGTGGCGTGCAATTCGCTCATTTTGTAGCCGAGGACACGGTGGTCCACAGGGGTTCTGGGGCCTGCCCGAATCACACAGCTTCTCCATAAAGGTTGCTGGGCCAGTCCCCCTAGGTTGTGTGACATCCCCCCCAGGCAGTTTGCAGGGCACCCCACAGCCCCGTGCAATGGGAGCTGCCCGACTGGCCTTAAACCCCAGCGAGCAGAGACAATTTTCTTTGCATCAGCATGCATACCACGCAGCGTTCCCCACAGGGGAACATATTGAGAAAATGAAATTCAAATCACCCCTCCGGTACGCTTCGCGCTCCCTTTCCTGATAACACACAGGGAGAAGTTGATTCTGTAGGTGCACAGGTGGACTGCTGTTTCTAGGGCCGGGCTGTGCGGCTTCCAGGAAGGCCACCCAGGTCTCTCTCCTGTCCCCAGGTGCTCTGGACCGGAGCTGCGGAGAACAGCCTGGGGGTCAAGCACCCCAGGACTTGGATCCTGGCCCCAAGGTTTACTTCCCCAAGAAACTCAGCAGCCCTTTAGGGTCTCTGGCTGCGTCCACATCCTACCCCTCCCTTGGCGCAAGACTGAACGGACCCCTGGGTGTTCCGTGACCTCGAGGGATCCTGAACCAATTTTGAACTTGCTTCCTCAAGTCACTCAGCTTCACAGTCCATTACACTAAGTCTCTCTTTTAAAATACAAAGAAAAAGTCCTTCGCTTGGTGAAACCATTTTACTCACGCAGAAAAAAAAAAAAAAACGTAAAGGTAAAAGATGAAACTCCAAGAGCAAACCTTTGTGTTCTCTGGGTCTCTTGGAAACAGAGGGCGGGCCGAGCGTGTGAGCAGGAGCAGCGGCTGCTCGTGCAGAGACGGGGAGAGACGGCTCTCCCCTTCCACACGAACTGGCTTCATTATATTTTCAGGCGAGCGAGTCATGGGTTCCTGGTGCGCGGTGCTGTCTTTTTCAATTAATGCTTTTCACAGAAGTTCAGGTTTTAAACATCTCCCCCTCTCTTCCCAGGTCTGTTACATTTCCCAGAATGGTTCCCAGCGCTGGAGATAATTCCTTTTCGGAGAACCTACATTTCTCACCTGCTGATTGCAATTAGCCACTGCCAGCTGGGGCCTGGTGTGCAGCTGAAAAGCTAACAAGAAGTGGAGACCACGCGGAACCCAGATAGGGCACAGGATGTGCATAAATAAAGAATGGTGCCCGCCCGTGTTTATGAGCCGCCCCTGTGAATTCCAGGTTGCCCAGCCCTCCGCACGGCCCTCCCTCTTCTGCCTCTGTGCCGCCTCTGGTTTTGCAGCCTACACTTAACATCACAGTCACGAATTTACCACTAAGTACATTTTGTTAGGCAATAAACAGCCTTGAAAGAAAAATGAAATCAGACGAGGACTTGTGTTGCAAGAATGCTTGTGAGCAGTGGTGGGTTCAGGCAGTCTAGAGCTAAACTTGACCAAGAGAGGGCTGCCTCAGTTTATGGACAAAGACATTGAACCTCAGAAAGTGGTGGGGGGAGCATGGCTTGTTGGCTTATCCAAAGTCTTAGAAGAAGCCCCAGGAGGTCAAGTCCATGTGCACACTGATCCCCAGTTTAGGGCTTAAATCGCTGAAGCGCCTTGCCTTTCAGCATTGAGGCTGGAGAGTTTGGGAGGACAGCACCAAGGAGATTGCGGAAGGTTAGCAGAGGGTCAGTCTCTACCGGGCTCTGTGGGCTCCCCACCTGCCGCAACACTTCCTTCGCATCCCATCGCTCAGCTCTGGCTCCCGCAGCCAGCCTTCCTGCCCTAGGTGTTTTCATCCAGGCTTCCTACTCCTGTCTCCCTGGCCCACAGCTGCTGATGCCCCCCAGAGCGAGTGCGCTCAGCCATCAGGGTTGTCCTAGGGTCGTTCTGCAGCCAAAGGTAGGGAACGGACATCTGATAGGGGGAAGGGAGCAGCTGTCTCAGGAGCTTTCCTGCTTCTGCTTGGTGGGATTGAGCAGCACCCTTCCCCGGCTGCCCCACTCCCAGGATCCAGTCCTCTCTGCCTCACTCACCTTTCACCAGGACAGGCCTCACATGACTCCGGGTCAGGAAGTCCCATAGGCTGCCAGACAGCAAGCGCTAATGAAAAGAACTTGGACTTTGGGCTGGGACTCCAGCTGAGCTGTGTCGTAGACGCGCCCCTTAGCCTGCTTCTTCTTGCAGCCCACGGAGACTCAGAATACAACGCTTAGGATTGGGATTTCTGACAGGGCACATGAAAGAGGCTTTGGTAGAATAGGGTCTCTATAAGATTCTTGTTTTTCTTCCTTCCAATACTAACTCTCCATTTTATGGATGAGGAAAACCGAGGCCAAAGCAAGTAAAGTTGCTCTCTCAACGTTCTTTCAGCACCTCCAGTCAATTACTTTATCTTCGCTGAGGCGCTCAGGGAAGAAATCGAGATGAGCTTTGCTACCCATGCTCCAAAGACAAGGACTTCCACATGCTGGTAATATTTGTGAACAAAGGGGCTGGAGGGCGGAAGTGGGGAGAAAGCTCTGGTTTGCAGGCTTTCTGATTTTGATTTCGAGGTAATTTTAATTTCGACTCATACGCAGTTATAGAAGCAATATAGAGATCTCTCTTCACCCGCTTTCTTGCAATGGTACTGTCATGCAAAACTGCAGTACAATATGACAACCAGCATATTGACATGATATAAACCACCGACTTTCATATATTCCCAGTTTTGCTTGTACCCATTTGAGTGTGTGTATGTGTGTATGTCTGTTTATTTCTAGGCAATTTTATCACATCCTTATGTTTCTGTGGCCGCCACTACAGTCGAGATACAGAACTTTTTATCACCACAAAGATCCTCTGTTGTCACTGCCACCTCCCCCTTCTCTACCTTGTCCTGTCTTTAACCTTTTACAACCTCTAATCTGTCCTCCATTTCTCAATTTTGTCATCTCAAAATGTTACATAAATGGAATCTAACAACTTATAACCTTTTGACCTCGCATTATGTCCCCCAGCATAATTCTCCCAAATTCAATTCAAGTTATTGTGTGTATCGGTACTTTATTCCTTTTTGTTTTTGCACAATATTCCATGCTATGGGTGTATTGCAATTTGTTTAACCCATTCTCCTGTTGAAGAATATCTGGGTTGCTTACAGAATTGGATTATTATGTATAAAGCTTCTACAAAAGTTCATTTACAGGATTTTGTGTGAATGTAAATTCCCATTTCTTTGGAAACTTTGCGCCCTTCCTAAGCATGCAGTTGCTGAGTTGCACGGCAGCTGCATGTTCACACGGTTGTTCTCCTGATTGGCTGTACCACCCCACAGCCCCATGTGAGTAATCCAGTAATGCATACTCATCAGCATGTGGTGTTCCTGCTAGTCTTTATTTTAGCCATCCCGATAGGCGCAGAATGGTAGTTCTTGATGGTTTCAGTTTGCATTTCCCTCATGGCTAATGTTGCTGAACATCTTCTCATGTGTTTTTTTTTTTTTTTATCATCTTTTTGTGAAATGTCTCTTCATGTGTTTCGCTCACTTTCTAATTGGACTATCTGTTTTTATTGTTGAGTTTTGAGAGTTCTCTATGTATTCTAGATACTAGTCCTCTGAGTCAAATATGTGGTTTGCAAACATTTCGTTCCAGTCTGTAGCTTGTCTTTTCCGCTTCCTAACAGGGTGTTACACAGAGCAAAATCTGGTCATTTGGATGAGGTTCAATTTACCAGTTTTTTTTTTTTTTCATTTTATTGGTTGTATTTTTGTGGGAAGTCTAAGAAGTCTTTGTCTATATCACAAAGACTTTTTCACCCGTTTTCATTATAAATGCTTATGCTACAGTTTTATATTTCATATTTAACTCCACGATTCATTTTGAGTTATTTTTTCTATTAGGTATGAGATTTAACAAAAGGTTCTTTTTTAAATTTTTGCCTATGGATGTCTAATTGTTAAAGCATTGTTTGCTGAGAAAGCTATTCTTTTCCCCTTGAATCACTTCTATATCTTAGTCAAAACGGAATGGGGTGTATTTCTGCGGGTCTATTTCTGGGTTTTCTATTCTGTTCAATTGATCTACACATCTATTTCTCTACCAATAACACACTCTTGATTACTGTGGCTAAATAATAAGCTCTAATACAATTGCCTTTCATTTCTTACCATAGAAAATATAACAAAACAATCCTCATAAGGAAAGCAATTAAAGAGGAAGCAATTAAAAACTGTAGGGAAAACATATTATAGAAGTATGCCAGGAAGTTAATTAATAGAAATACTGTTTTTAAAACATTTTTGTGATGTTTTATGGTGTTTTCGACCTTTCAAATTTGTAACTCATTGTGATTTATTTCTCATGCTAAGTAAATGTTCATTTACATACTTTAAAAAAATAATAAGCCTTACTGTTGGGTGGAGTGATTTTTTTTCTGGTTTTACAATTCTTTTTCAAGATTGTCTTGGCTTGGTCAGCATTGTGCCATAGTGGGTTGAGCTGCCACCTGTGACACTGGCATCTCTTGGGCACCAGTTCTAGTTTCAGCCGGTCCACTTCCAATTGAGCTCCCTGTTAATACTCCTGGGAAAGCAGCAGAAGTACTTGAGCCCCTGCCACCCACGTGGGAGACCTGGATGGAGTTTTAGCTCCTGGCCTTGGCCTGACCCAGCCCTGGCCATTGCAGCCATTTGGGGGAGTGAACCAGCAAAATAAATAAATCATTAAAAAAAAAAGATTGTCTTGGCCATTCTAGGGCATATGATTTTCCAGATAAATTTTAGAGGAAGTTTATTTGTGTCTACAAAGAATCTTGCTGGAATTTTGATTGGAATTGTATTAAACCTATATAGCAATTTGGGAAGAACTGACATCTTCGCTAAGTCTTCTAAACCACATATTGAAATATCCATTTATTAGGTTTCTTGATATCTTTTTTCAGCATTTTGTAATTTTTGGCACGCAGATCCTGTAAATGTATTAAGTATATACTTGAGTATTTCTTTTACTATATAGATCTCACAAATATTTTGTTAAGTGCAAACCTGGAATAGTATTTGCAGTCACCTTGAAGTTACTGAAAATTGTATTCTGCTTTTAATTCAGGTTTCCACATATCCACTGTTAACAAATAAAATGTGCTGCTTTTATATCCAGCAACTTTACTGAACTCCCTTCTCAGTTCTAGAAATTTTGTGTATGTGTACACTCAGTGGAATTTTCTGCACAAAATGTCATTTGCAAGCAGAGAGGAAATTTCATTTTTCCTTTTCTGATCATTATCCTTTTTAGTGTCTTTTTCTTGCCCATTGCACTAAAACTTCCTATACTCTGGCAAATACAAGTGGTCAGAATGAACAGCCTTACTTTGTGCCTGATCTTAGGGTGAGAGAAAGAAGTCACTTACCAGTAAATATGATACTAGCTGTAAGTGCCTTAGAAATGCTCTTTGTCATTGTCATTCCTGTTTGCAACTTATTGAGAGTTTTTTCATGAAAGGTGGTGGATTTTCAATTTTTTATTTCTATTGATATAATCAGATGACATCTTTCTTGACTGATGACTGATTTTGAGTGTGGAACAAGTTTTGTATATGTAGAATGAGTATGGCATATAATTATTTGTACACATTACTTGATGAGATTTGGTAATATTTTGTTGAGGATTTTTGTTTCTATGTTCATGAGTTATGTAGACCTGTAGTTTTGTGGCTTTCTACTGTCATTTTATACTTCTGGCGTCACTAAAACGCGGGCCTCATGGAATGAGTTGGGAATTATTGTTTCGTCATCTATTTTCTGGAAGAGATTGAATAAAATTGCTGTTAATTTAAATGTTTTGCAAAATTCTCCAGTAAATTCATCTGGGCCAGTGGGTTTTTTTGGGGGGAGCTTTAAATTACAAATTTAGCTTCTTTAAGGGTTATAGCAGTATTTATGTTAACTGTTTTTTCTTGATTGCTATTTGCCAATTTGTGGGTTTTGAGAAACTACTCCATTTCTCCTACCTTGTCAAATGTAGGAGCATGATGTTGTTATCTTTCCAATGACTTCAGGCTCTGTGGTGATATCTTTTCTTTCATTCCTGATATTGACAATTTGTGTCTCTTCTGTTTTTGTACGTGTCAGTTTTGTTAGATGTTTATCAATTGTATTGATTTTTTTCCCAAGAACCAGCTTTTTGTTTCATTGATTTTTTTTTCTGTTTTCAATTTCATTTCTTTCTGCTCCTTAGAGAGGGAGGGGGGAGGGGAAATGCTCCCATCCACTGGTTCATTCCCCTAGACATCACAATGGCCAGGGCTAGGCTGGGGTTAAAATCAGGAGCCAGGAACTCAATCCAGGATTCCCACTTGGGTGGCAGGAACCCAGTCACTTGAGCCATCACAGCTGCTTTCCTAGGTCTGCATTAGCAGGAAGCCCGGTACCAAACAGGCACTCCAACACGGAATATGAGCATCCCAGCTAGTATCTACACCATTGGACAAAGGCTAGCCATGGTTTCTGCCAATATTTTATTATTTCCATCTATCTGCCTGTTTGGCTTTATTTTGATCTTCTTTTTCTTACTAGTTGAGGTAGAAACTTAAATTATTAATCTGAGATCTTTCCTGTTTTCTAATATAAGCAGTTAGTGCTGTAAATTTTCCCTTTCAGCAATGGTTTAGTTGCATCCCACAAATCTTTATATGTTGTATTTTAAATTTAATTTAGTTCTATGTATTTTAAATTTATTCTTTGAGACTTTCTCTTGGGCTCATGGATTACTTAGAAGTACGTTATTTCATCTTCAATTATTTGAAGATTTTCTTGTCTTTTCAAAATTGATTTCTATTTTGGTTCCATTATAGTGGAAGAACATACCCTGTATGTTTTCAATGCTTTGAAATATGTTGAAGTTTGTTTTATGGCTTAGGATATGATCTTTGTAAATGTTTATTTTTTAATCTACTTTAAATGCAGAGCAACAGAGAAAGAGAGTGGAGCATGACAGAGGAAGAGAGAGGAAGGAGAGAGAGAGAGAGAGATCTTTCATCTGCTGGTTCTCTCCCTAAATACCCATAACAACAAGTGTAGGGCCAGGCTGAAGCCAGAATCCTGGAACTTCATCCAAGTCTCCCACGTTGGTAGCAGAGATCCAAGCACTTGAGCCATCCTCCACTGTCTCCCAGGATATATTAGCAGGAAGCTGGATCAGAAGCAGAGAAGCTGGGGCTTGAACCATCACTCCAATATGGAATTGAGTGTCCCAAACAGTGGTTTAATATACTGGACCACAACACCCACCCCAAGATACGGACTAGCTGGACGAATGTTATCTTTTTACTTATTTTTTAAAGATTTATTTATTTGGAAGGCAGAGTTTACACGCAGAGAAAGGGAGATACAGAGAGAGACAGATCTTCCATCTGCTGACTCACCCCCGCCCCCAAATGGCTGCAGCAGCTGGAGTTGAGCTGGTCCAAAGCCAGGAGCTTCTTCTGGGTCTCCCATGTGGGTGACAGGGACCCATGTACTTGGACCATGTTCTGTTGCTTTCCCAGGCATGTCAACAGGGAGCTGTATCAGAAGTGGAGCATCAGGAACTCAAATTGGCACCCACATGGGGTGCTGGCATCTCAGGTGGCAGCTTAACTCATTATGCCACAACACTGACCCTTGGACAAATGTTCTATAGGTGCTTGAAAACAAGTTGCATTTTGCTGTTGTTAGGTGGAGTGTTCTATAAATGCCAGATCTATTGGTTGATGGTGTTGTTCATTTCTTGTATGTCTTTGCTAATTTTTTGCCTGGTACTGCTTTCAATTGCTGAGAGAAATGTATTAAAGTTCCAACTACTCATTTAATTGTGGCTGTGCCTATTTCCGATTTTCCATTTATGTTTGGTGCATTTTGCAGCCTTATTTGGTGCAAACACATTTAGGATCTATATGTCTTCTAGAGGGTTGATACTCTCGCAATTATGTAATGCCCCCTTTGTCCCTGGTAACATATTTGACTCTAAAATCTAATTTATCTGACATTAATATAACTAGTCCTATTTTTAAAACATTAATGTGAACTTAATGTATCCTTTTTTTATTCTTTGACTTTCAACAAATCTATGCCATTGTGTTCAAAGTAAGTTTATTCTAGAAAACAGATATTTAACTCATGACATTTTACCACTTTGCCAATCTGTCTTTTCATTGGTTTACTTAGACCATTTGCATTTAAAGTAACTATTAATGTATTAACTAAGTCTGCTTCTCAATTATTTGTGGGTAACTACTTGTGGGTTACTTAATATTTTTTGCAATTCCATCTTATTTTATTCATGCTGCTATTTAGTACATTTCTTGTATAATATTCTAAATGGCTACTCTTGGTGTTACAATATACATGCGTAATTTATTATAACTGACTGCTATCAATGTTCTGTTTCAAGTGAGGAATTGATACATTACTCCCATTTATGTCCCTTTATCTTCTTCACTTTTAAAATATGGTTTTCCCCGGCCAGCGCCGCGGCTCACTAGGCTAATCCTCCGCCTGCGGCGCCGGCACACCGGGTTCTAGTCCCGGTCGGGGCGCTGGATTCTGTCCCGGTTGCCCCTCTTCCAGGCCAGCTCTCTGCTGTGGCCAGGGAGTGCAGTGGAGGATGGCCCAAGTACTTGGGCCCTGCACCCCATGGGAGACCAGGATAAGTACCTGGCTCCTGCCATCGGATCAGCGCGGTGCGCTGGCCGCAGCGGCCATTGGAGGGTGAACCAAGGGCAAAGGAAGACCTTTCTCTCTGTCTCTCTCTCTCTCTCACTGTCCACTCTGCCTGTCAAAAAAAATATGGTTTTCCCAAGTGTTTTGTCTCCCTACTTTAATTAAGCATTGAAACAGATGTTGTTGGGGCTGGTGCTGTGGCGTAGAGGGTAAAGCCTCCACTTGCAGTGCAGGCATCCCATATGGGCGCCAGTTCGAGTCCCGGCTGCTCCACTTCCGATCCAACTCTCTGCTATGGCCTGGGAAAGCAGTGGAAGATGGCCCAAGTCCTTGGGCCCCTGCACCCACGTGGGAGACCCGGAAGAAGCTCCTGGCTCCTGGCTTCGGATTGGCACAGCTCTGGCTGTCGTGGCCATCTGAGGAGTGAACCAGCGGAAGGAAGACCTCTTGCTCACACTCTCTCTGTCTCTCCCCTCTCTGTGTAACTCCGACTTTCAAATGAATAGATAAATCTTAAAAAAAAAAAAAAACAGATGTTGCTATAGTTTTTGGTTCAGCCATCAAAAATGATTAAAGAAACTCATGAGGACAGGAATACTCTAATATATTTGCCCTTATTTTCATCCATTGTGTTATTATTTTTTTCGTTCCAAAGATCCAATCATTTTATAATTTCTTTTCTAAACAGAGAGCTTCCTTTAGCCACTTTTTTTAAGGGTAAAGTTTGGTACCAATATGTCCTCTTTGTTTTCCTTGCTCTGAAATGTCTTTATTTTCTCTCCATTCCTAAAGGATGATTTGAACAAATCTAGAATTCATGATTGAGAGTTCTTTTCTTCCAGCACTTAAAAAATGTGCCACTTCCTTCTGGCCTTCTTGATTTTTGGTGACAAACTCACTGTCATTTGAAAGTTTACTCCTTCTTAGGCAATGCATTCTTTCTGTGTGGTTGGCATGTGTGTATGGGCATCATTGTGGCATAGCTGCTAAAACCACCATTGGATATTGAGGTATCCCATATGGGTGCTGGTTTGTGGCTGGCAGCTCCACTTCCCATCCCACTCCCTGTTAATAGCTTGGGAAAAGCAGCAAAAGATGGCCCAAAACCTTGGTCACCTGCACTCACTTGGGAGACTCCAAGGAGGCTCCCCTGGCTCCTGGCTTCGGCTTGGCCCAGTGTTGGCCATTGTGGCTATTTGAGGAGTGAACCAGCTGATGGAAGTAATCTTTTTCTGTCTCTCCCTCTATGTAGCTCTGACTTTCAAAACAAACAAATGAATAATCCTTTTAAAAAAGGATATTTTCCCTTTGTCTTTAGTCTCCAGATACTTAATGATTTTCTTGGTATGGATTTCTTTGAGCTTCCCTACTTGGAAATGACTTTGCTTCTTGAACCTGAATGTCTAATTAGGTGTTCTGCCAAATTTGAGATTTCTTCAGCTGTCATTTCTTCAAATACCTTTTCAGTCCCACTTTCTGTCTTTTTTCCTTCTGGGACTCTGATGACATGAATTTATATCTTTTTATTGTACCAAAGTTCCCTGAAGCTCTGGTTTTTTTTTTTTTTCATCAACTTTTTCCACTGCTCTTTAGTTTGAATGAACTTTAGTGCTGATTTTTCTGTCATTTCCACTAGTATGAGCTCATCTGGTGATTTTTTTCCATTTCAGTTACTGTATTTTTCAGTTCTATAATTTCCACTTGGTATTTTAGAAAACTTTCTTTGCTGTGCTTTTCTATTTTTATTTATTTACAAGAAGTTAATAATTATTTATTAAAGTGATTTTATAGTGGATCTTCAAAGATTTTTTCAGATATTTATTGTTGGTGTTGATTGATTATCTTTCTGGTGTGAGCTGTGATTTTCCTTAGTACATTCTTAGTATGAAGAGAAAATTTTTATTGTACATTTTAGCAGGCAGTTGTCTATTTAGATTTAGCTTATAGGTCCTATCCTACTTTCTGAGATATGTATTGCATTTTAAGCTTATTTTACTGATCATCCTTACATTTTTAACATGTGTATTTAATTACAAATTATTTTTCAAAATCTCAAGTTATTTAATATCTCTATTCTTCTCCCCCAAACTTATAACTATCTGCATTTTACTTACTATTTTGTCTAGATTTTTAGTACCATTCTTTTGTAAACAGTTTGTAGTTTTTAGCTTTTTAATGTCCAATAGTTAATTAAATTTAACTTTCTCTATTATTACTGTGTGTTCATTTGCTCAGCATTATTTCTGGTAGACTACTTTTCTCTGGGTTCACTTTTCTGCTTATTGAACTGTATTCCTTAATTGTACATGCAATGAGTACTGGCCTTTTATATTTGAAAGTGTCTTTCTTTGTCCTTACTTTTTAGTGATTGTTTAATGAAAATGATGATCTAAGCTGACAATTCTTTTTCGTTATCAGACTGAAAATTTCACTGCATCTAGAATCTATCATAGGTGGAAAATCTGCTGGAAATCTACTACTTTTTGTTTTGAAGATAATTTGTCATTTTATTCTAGTAGTTTTTAAAATTTTCTCTTTGTCTTTGGTGGTCTAAGATTTAAATACTATCTATCAAAGTTTGTACATATTTATATTCATTCTGCTTGGAATTGGTGTGACTTTTCATCTGAGTAGTTTCTGTTTTTCTCAAACTATCATAACTCTGGAAACTTCTGTTCCTTTGTTTTGAAATTCAATTAGGTGTGTGCTAGTTTCTCCTTTCAGTCTCACACCTGCTGTTTCATTCATATTTTTAATCTCTTGGTACAATCTTTTATAAATTCCACTATCTTCCAATTCATTAATTTTCTCTTTAACTCCAATATAGAACTGATATCATTTATTGATTTGTTTATTGCTTTGTTTCACAATTATATTTTCTATTTCCAAGATGGCTAAGTGGTCCTTTCACATTTTCACTTGTTTTTGTTTCATTGAGTCACTTTGCCCACTTCCATGTTATAATTCTCTGCTCTCTCTGTGTGGTATTATTCTTTCCTGATTTCTTTAAATATTCTATAAATACTAATACAACAATATTAAAGTTGTATTCATATCATTGTCAGTTTCATTGTATCCAAAGTATATTTATTTCCTAACTATAAATTTTGTCAGCTATATTTCTTAATATTTGTTCTTTATGTGTTTGAAAATTGGGGTTTCAGGCTTGTCTTGAGTGAGAATTTGGCACCAGCAGTTTTCTTACTCTCTCCATGTGATCACTTCCATCTGGGCCTCTGGGATCTTGGATCTTAAATTGCATTGCTTCAAAATTCCCATCTCAAGATGACATTTGGGTATCAATAATTCTGTAACAGAGCCATACGTAGCTTCAGTCAAGTCCTTGTTACAGTGCATGCTTACCCCTAGTTTAACCTAGAGTTGCTCAACTCTGTTCCTTTCTCCCAGCTTAAACCTGAATCCTGTTTCTGAGCAACTGCTAAGGAAGCCATAACTTTTGTCCTATTACTTTTTTGATTTTCTGCTTTATGTCTGTTCCTCAGAGAAAATTTTATTATTTTTTTTACCTTGGCTGAGTTTCTTTAATTTTATTTTAAAATACTTAACCTGTCATTCTTGTTGATCTATTGGAAAAGAGGTATCATCCTGAATTATTTTATTTCCTTGTCATTAGTTTCTCTTGACATGATTTCAACATCTATTGAAGATTAATTTATTGTGTGAAATGTATTAATTTATTGTATGAAATGCAAACTACTACCAATCTTTTCTGGCTTGATGAAGAGCATAAATAAGTAAATACAGAGAGGTGGAAAAAACCCAATAGACTTATATTCTACCTACAGAATGCTGCAGGTGGTAAGGCATCAAATCTCCCTCACCTAGGTGCTGTGTGTTTGCTTGCCAGAACCAGAGCTTCAAATTGTCATCCAGAGGTGGCTCTGCTTGCCTTGCATGCTAGATCTAGTCCTGCAGCTTGCTGTTTGCTTTGGAGCCCCTAGCTGTCTTTTCATCCCCAAGGTAAAAATGCAACTCTTAGAGCTTTTGATCTTATCATTTTGGCTGTGTGGAAGGAAAAATGTAATTATTTTTTTCAACAAACATTTGCTGAGTGGTTTATTATATGTCAGATACCATAGAACTATGGTAGACGCTAGTCTCATATAAAGTAATGAAATAGATCCTTGCCTTTAATGAACCTGGCACCAGGATAAAATACAAAATCTCAGCAGGGCTTAAGCAGCCCATCATCATTTCTTCCTTGTATAGTGCTCACGCCTTACTTCCCTCCATCTCCAAACCTATTGCATTTGCACTCTCTGTGAAGTTTCATGCTCTCCTTCCTTGGGCCTTCTCTCTGTTTGGAATCCTTTTCCTCCTGAATTCAACCTTTCTTGCTTCTGCTGCATTCTTCAAGTTTATTCTTAAATGCTATATCCTTCCGGAAATCTTTCCTGATTTTCTAAATCATAACTGTCCGTCCTATGTGCTGGCGTGTATTGAGAAAGTCACTTGGTGAGTATCTGTAAGGGTCTACTATGTATCAGGCATGTATGAAATTCTACAGAAGTAACTCTGCCCCCACTAGAGTCTAGTGGGGAAGAGGCACCATAAAAAGTCAACCAATGGTCTCAATTGGTGCAGAAGATGAATTCACTGTATTAAAAATTGGGGTGAAAATAAAATGGCTTATTTCTATTTAACAAAAACCATTAGAGGTGAATGTTCCAGGTCAGTAGGCACCTCAGCTTCAAGCAGTTGTGTAAGAAGCCAGAGCAACAGTGGCTCTGCCATGTTCAACGCATGGCTTCCAAAGTCACTCCAGTCTAAGACGTTGCCATCCAATTGCCAAGTTTAGATATTAGTGTTTTACAATTTTATCAAATTAGTAGTATTATTTTCCCCTCAGATGAAGCAAATATTGCTAGAAGTTGGGCAGTTGATGACAAACAATGGTCCTTTTTGACACATGAATAGGTCGCATCAGCTCTGATGGCCTTAAAATTTCCTTTGTTCTGAAGAATTTGCCCATTTCCTTGCTTTAAATTGCATTGTTCGACATGATGATAAGGTGACCCTTTTGCTTGTATGTCAGAAGCAAAATGTAACACAGTTTCATCTATTTGTAGGTGTCTTCCTTTCTTTGATTTTATAAAGTGCTTGGTTGTTGCTTTGAAAAAAATGAAATTGCTACTATTCCTTCGATGATGAATATTTGCTTTGCTAATATCGAATGTATGTCTCATGGCTCTGTTTACATGCCTTTTTGTGTACATGGTACCTTTTCATTTCAATGCTAAATCATAGCATGATCTTTGGGAAGACATTTTGGACGACAATTCAATTTAGCATGTATAGCCCCAGCAATGCACAGATCTCACTTGAAGTGATGACAATGAATAGCTGTGACTACCTTTGCATATATAAGGGCAATGGCAACCAGTGCATGACTGCCATAGAGCCCTGAAGCAATGACACTATGTTGATTGGGGGCAGGTCTTAGTGCCAGGGACAAACCAAACCAAAGCCAAGCCAGTTCTAAGTGAGTTGAGAAGATTCTAGACTTTGGAAAAAAAGGAGAAAGACCCCTATATGGGCAGAGAGAAGCAAAAACGAGAGCCCAGGATAGCCTTGAGAGGGAGGAAGGAACATTGAGTTGTTTTGAAGACTTCTCAGCTTGGCTGGTGAAATGTGTGTGTGCACGCACTTGTGCGCATGGGTACGTTATATACATATACACATGCACATACATATTATTCGTGTGTTTTGATCAATCAGTTCTTACCTGAACTCGTTCAATTGGGTGTTTGTGCTTGCAGACACACAAAGGCTTGAATAGCAGTCTTTTCAGGTCTGTTTTAGTTCAAACACTGACCTTCAGAAAAAGTCCAAAGAAGCTCATCTGAACCACAAAGGCAACTGCATCGCTTGGGTCAGTCTGAGGGATTCCGACTAAAGAAGAAACATGAATTTCATGCTGCTTAATAGGAACTGACACTCAAGCACATACCCTCTATAGGATTTCACCCATGACTAACAAGCCTTTTAATCACGGCAAGAAGACACGGAGATTTTGCAAACATGCTTTTGCAGTACCCACATTTGGTGTTCCTGACCCTGTTTTCTTGCCAGATTGGGAGAAGCACCTGCTCCTTTTCAAGCAGTTGTCAGATCAATATTTAATCAATTGCCTTTTGATATTTGGTAGCGCTGAATAAATGGGATGCCAATATTTCTGCTCAGAGCCGCTCCTCTGGTGTACCTCACTCCATTTCTGTGAAAGCCTTCAGGAACCTCTGAACACTAAGTGGCCTGTCCTCCGAGTTCTGTGGCATCCTCCGCACCCCCTCTGCTGCAGCGGGGCTCTGCGGCTCGAGGAGATGCGGGATGCTGGTGCCTGTGCCCCTCTTATTAAAGGGACGTCCAAACCGAGTCGTGAAGGCGGGAGAGCAAAGCTGCGTTCGGGCCACTGGGGGACTTTGCCAGGTGAGGGCTATTTAATAGACCAGCCACATTAAAGAAAGGCAATGATGTAGTGAAAGGAGCCTAATGAGCAGAAGTGAGGCTACCGTATCTAAAGAGAAAAAATAATGAGCTGCGAAATATCCCCCAAGGCGAGATTGCCAGCCTTCTGCAAGGAGGTCTCAGCCTATAGGTAAAAAAGGCTCATGTGGTCCTGTATCCTTGCATGGTAAACAGAAGTTGTGTGGGCAATTAGGGGCTGAGCTGAATGTGAGATTCGAAAACCAGGAAAGATTTGCCAATTCTTTGGCGATTTCCACACCCAAGACCCCAGCTTTAATTCCCAAAGGAAACAAGAAAACATACTCAACCTGCGAATAGAAATTAAGAACACCACATCATCAAAACAACCGTCTCGTTGTCTGTGTAGCAGATGGATACCTGGATGTTAGTTCTAGAAATCTCCAGGACTGGCACAACAGAATCTTTAGAAAGCTATCCTTGGGGGCTATGCCATGGGGCTGCCTTGAGGGCAAAACCACCTTCTAATGAGACCGTCTTGGTCCTTCAGTAATGACCTCTCTTGGAATAGGATGGAAGCTGGGCGTGCCCTACCCAGGACGCTGTATGTTTTACAGTTTGTGTGGGGGTGCCAGCAGATTTCGGTATATCTGGATAGGAAAAAAATATTCAAAACAAAACTTTACTGCATTACTAACGTGAAGGAAGTAAAGGAAATGGAAGATATATTCCACACCCTCCGGAAATGTGCAGACCTATGCCACATAGACAAGAACCAGGTACAGAGAAACCCTGGAAATTCACATAGTGGTGAAGAAGAGGCAGCTGGGTTCCACAGATGAAGAGAGAGACAGGACAATGAAGTACACGTGATGACAAGGCGGGCATTGGGCTGCGGCTTGGGATCGCTTCATTCCCTGTTAGTTGCAGTGCCTGGGTTCAGGCTCTGCGTCTGCACCTGCGCCTGCGCCTGCGTCTGCTCCAGCCTCCTGCTATGCCCACTCTGGAGGGCAGCAGATGATGGCTCAGGGATTTGGATCTCAGCCACCCACATGGGGGACATGGATGGAGTTCCTGGATCCCAGTTGCAGCCTGGCCCAGCCGTAGCTCTTGTGGGCATTTGGGGAGTCAATCAATGAAGGGAAGTTTCTCTCTCTCTCTCTCTCTCTCTCTCTCCCCCTCTCCCTCTGTGTGTGTATGTGTGTTACTTTGCCTTTAAAATGAACATTTAAAAATACATATAATGAAACTACAAAAATAATAATTTATGATATGCTTTTATCATATCTAAATTAATTTTTGGTTTAAATGCATTTTATTATTATTTTAAAGCTATATTCTTTATTTGAAAGGCAGAAAGAGAGACAATCAGAGAAAGGAGAGACAGAGAATTCTACCATCTGCCACTTCACTCCCCAAATGCCCACAGCAGCCAGGGCTGGTCCAGGCTGAAGCGAGGAGCCTGACTCAATCTGGGTCTCTCACATGGGTGGCAGGGACCCAAGCACTTGAGCCATCATCTGCTGCCTCTCAGACTGTGCGTCAACAGGAAACTGGAACCAGGCATGGGGCTGGACTTGAACCCAGGCACTCTGATATAAGATGCAACCATTCCAAGCAGCAGCTTAACTGCTAAGTCAAATGGCTGCCTCAGCATTTTCTAAATAGATGCTTGCAGTAACCCTAGTAGCCAGGCAAGTTTAATATTAGTCCTCCAGCTCACATGGGGGAAGCTGAAGCTCAGAGGGGTCAAGGTGGGCGTTCCTAATCTTTTGGCCACTGTGGGAGAGGGACACAGGATGAATACAGTTCATATTCATGATACAGTCCCAGATCACATCCAAGTTTAGAAGCAATTCAAGTTTCTAGGATAAAAAAAATAGTACTATGATGTATTTTGGGTGGATGAGGCAGGGATAGGCATTGTATTCATTAAAAACCTACAAATATGTGAATAATGAAATCAATCATTTTAAAATGTCAAAACGTCATTGGGGATGGGTGTTCGGCCTAGTGGTTAAGATGCAGCGTGGGATTCCCACCAGCCATATCCTAGTGCCTGGGGGTGGTTCTCCCCGCTGACTTCCAGTTCCTGCCAAAGCAGCAGGGAGGTGGCAGGTGACAGCTCCAGTGGTTGGGTCCTGTTAACCATGTGGGAGACCTGTACTGAATGTCAGCTCTCAGCCTCTGCCCAGCCCAGCCCTGGCTGTTGCAGGCATTTGGGCAGTGAACAGGAAGGTGGAAACTCTTGCTCTCTGTCTGCTTCTAAAGTAAAGAATATTATTAGGAAAACTGTCCCCAAAGGTGGCCAATTAGGGCTCATAAGATCACCATATTATTTTGAATCATTAAACAATCCATACAGCCATTCATGGCCCAATGATGATAGTGTGTGTTACATTAAAATTGTTATGCAGCGAATCATATCAAGACGTAGTAGCTTGATACAGGGGCAATTTAGTATCTTTCACTGTGCCAAGGGGTGACTGTGGCTTAGGATCTGTCATGAAGTTGCATTCAGATAGTGGTTGGGGCCGAAACAGCAGGGATGTCTCATCATGTAATTTCTAAGCATCCTGAGGATGTCTGGCCAGGGTGCTAGCTTGGGCTTCCTCACAGCGTGGCTGCTCAGGGCTTCAGCCTGAGTGTTCCTGTGAGTAAGGCAGCCATCGGATCACCTTTACTGAGCTAGTCACATCCTGCTGGTTACAAACAGTCACAGCCTTCCCTGGTGGCAAGAGATGGCCAGGGATCTTTCCTCTGTCTCGGAGGACTATCTGGGTTGCATTGTTGAGGAGCTTGTGGAAAGGAGGTGGTGTTGAAGCCCTCTTCAGGAAATAAAATCTGTCAGGGCATATCTTGAACTAAGGATTATGATGAATCTAGTTGTATGTTCCTGAGGTCCAATACAAGGGGAACAATACAGCCAGTCACATTTTCTGGAATAGAACTTATCTTTGGAAAGAAGAGTCTTGAGTTTTTCTAGACTTCTGTTCCATAGGTAGATTTAATAAGGCAGTAGCATGAAAGTTTAAGGGAAATAGAAGTGGATCTTATTTTATTGCTTAATATCACAACAGATGGAATGTACAGAGTGCCAACATGTTATTACAAACGTGAAGAGCTGGAGCCGGCACTGTGGCATAGCAGGTAAAGCCACCACCTGCAGTGCCGGCATCCCATATGGACACCGGTTCAAGTCCCAGCTGCTCCACTTCCAATCCAGCTCTCTACTATGGCCTGGAAAAGCAGTAGAAAATGGCCCAAGTCCTTGGGCCCCTGCACCCATGTGGGAGACCCGGAAGAAGCTCCTGGCTCCTGGCTTTGGATCGGTGCTGCTCTGGCCTTTGTGGCCATCTGGGGAGTAAATCAGTGGATGGAAGACCTCTCTCTCTGTCTTTACCTCTCCTTCTCTCTGTGTTTCTCTGACTTTCAAATAAATAAATCTTCTTAAAAAAATGACGAGACTTTCACAATTTCATTTGTTTTATCACTTTACCTTTTTTTTTTTTTAATTTGGGACTTGTGTTGTATTGTAGAAATGGACCTAAGACCATTTTCACTCATGAACCATACAGAAGCATCACTTTTTTTCCTCTTGTCTTTCTTTTCAGTTTCGTTGTTAAAAATGTGTGATTGTGTGAAATTTGAAGGAAAATGGGAGCAATTGTAGAATCACAACCCACGGGCACTGTAGGAATCTACAATCACTGATGGAGCAGTAGCTGTCTGATTTGGCTGGGCATGCTTTAAGAGTTTCACAAACTTTCCACTCCGGGACCGGAACGAGTCAAGGAGAGAGAATATATAATCCTGAGTCCTCGGAGACATAGCCCCAAGCAGCCCCAAGTCGCTGGGTGTTCTTGACAGTTCACACACATTTCACTCTTTTTCCACAAGGCATCACTTTTATTGTTTCAATATAAAGAAAGACATTTTAGGTACCAATCCTTGACATTGAATGGCTATGTCTATCAGATGGCTCCAAGCTGCTTACACATTCTTTCCTGTAAGTTCACGAGGCAATGGATGGATTCTAGTCTGTCTCCACAATGCTGGCTATAATTTTCCTAACATGTTACCTCATCCTTGAGAAAATATATTAGAACGCAGGCAAAGAAGAATTCTATAATCATTGGCATTACTTTGAATTCTCTTTCTATATTTTAAATTACGTTGCAGCTTCGAGATTTGGCTATTATTGTTCACTATTTACTTGAAGAATACCTCACAGTGATTATGACACCCTAGACTGTTCTAGGCACCTCTGTTAAGAATTACTGGGATTAGCGACTAACCCAAGGTCATGTGGTTAATTAATGACAGTGCTGGTGTTCAAAGCCCATCTTTGGACTTCTTATCTTTGTTTTCTCTGTTACACTCTAGAGTCATAAAAACCACTAACAGAAATCCACATGCTTAATAAGGCTGGAGACCCAAGGTAGTGGTATAAAGTAACATATTTCCAAAAAAAAAGTAACTTTAGTAACTTATGCTATGTTATTTATATATTCAATTCCTTATTGAGCTCCAGAAGGCTGAGAGGAGAAACGTAAAGGATTGTTTTCACAGTGTTGTGGCAGTGGCCCTTCATACTGCTTCCTACCCATATGCCCAGGGGCTCTTCAGATACAGGCCATGGTGGAACTCCACTGGCCTTTGATACGATGAGACATAAATGCCACAGCATTGCTCTTGCAAGGTGGGGGCTGTTACAATCAGTTGGGGTGGCGGTGGGGGCCTGCAGCGAGGTTGCTTGAGACACAGTGTCCTAGCCTTGAGAGTGCTAGTTGCTTCAATTCTCCATGCGAGGGGAGCAGTGCGGTAGAGCATGTCGGGACCCTCCCACTGTTTGCCACCAGAAACTGCCATTTACCTGGGAGGCTTAGCTCCTGTTGTTAAATGGGTTCACTTCCTACACTAAGGGGAACTCTCCCCCAGGGGCTCTTTCTCTCCATGAGATCTTCCTTCTAAGAGACCTTCTAGATGAATAGCACAAAGATTTATGTGTCTGAAGCCCAGTATCTTTTATTTGTGTTACTCAGGAAACTTCGGGCTCTTATTAAAATAGCCGATGGTGCAAAATGATTGTATATGGTGGTAGGGAGAGGGACCTTGTGGTGAGAGCTTCCCTCGCCACAGGCTCCCCAGTCCCAGCTTTGGGGTCCTCTGAAACAACTTGTCTCATGGGAAATATCAACCTCTAAGAAGATCCTTAGGGACGGGCCCAAGACAGAGACAGAATAGCTAGGACAGAATTGCTAAGCTAGCTTACTGCACACTCCTGAGGCCACAAAAAAATATTTTAAAAAGAAAGTACAATACTTTGCCACCTGAAGGTTGTTGTAGTCTGCTTTCTTAAAAAAAAAAAAATAGCACCATTGTGTGAGTCTTGCGATGTTAGAACATCCTGCAAGCCGCAGGCCTGAGTTTTAAGCGCTTAGTCTCCTTAAGCGACCTGGCCCGTCCTCCCCCCTCTCTGGGCCTTGGTCCTTCTTGTTTCCTGGAGCACTAGACTAGATGCTCTCACAGAGACCTCCCGGCACCTGTGAATTCTGCGAAATGATCAAAGCTGTGAGATTTCAGCACAGCCGACCCCAGGGAAGCCTCCCGTGGATACCAGAGGTGTGCAAAGAGCAAATGGACAAACTGACTCATGTGGAAAATATACTTGACTGCCCATCTTTCCTGGGGGCCCTTGTGGAATCCCGGAATGTGGACCCCCTGGCCACGTGCCATTCATAAGGCTTCATAGATAAAAGCAGAAAGAAATACCTGGGTTTTCTGCCACCTCCAAAAAACTCTCAGTCACAGAGAATAAAGGCCACCTACAACAAGGAAGAAGGAGCTGGTATTCCAAGAACCAAAGTACCTGAAATTAAGGGTGAATAAAGGAGCAATTGCGTTGAACCCTTGGTGGAGTCAATATGCTGAGTCAAATGCCTTCTTGGCAACGGTTTTATTGAAATTGCCAGCAGGCCAGGAGAATAATGCAGTGAGTGGCTAAGGAGCAGACTTCGTCACCTTGCTCCTGAATCCAGGTCCCCAGCCGACTGTGACTCAACTCCAGCGGTCATGGGTCAGCAGGCAGAAAGGAAGCGGAAAGGAGAACGGGCTCTCTCTGCACTTGGCTGATCCGGCTCTGGGTTCACAGGGTTCCAGAGACTCGGCCTTTTCTGTAGGAAGTTCAGGCTTTTACACCAGCAAGCTCACTCAAGAAAAGCCATCTAAGTCTTCCAAGTCCAACCTGAGCTATTTTTGATTATATTTAAGGAGTTTCTTCTCCATTCTTCTGCTGATCATTTCTGATTGACTCACAAATACCCGATTCAATGTCACACTGCCCTGCAATGTCTCGGTTCCCGGTTAGGGAGACTAATTCTCTTCTATTCTCTTTTCTGAGAACACCAAAATCTCACCATCAGCCGCTCAGTTACAGAACAGATTATGTCTCCTTGTAATGATTTCCTTCTCTTTTTTTTTATCAGCTAAGATTTTCCTTTAAATTTCAAGTGCCACAAAACAAAGCAAAATGGCTTAAGCCAAAAAGAGAATTTATTGGTTTATGTCACTGGAAATTTTACCTTCAATTGCAGTTTGATATAACTGCCCAGCAACATCTCCAAGCTGTATGTGGTGAGCTTCAGTCTCATGTTTCCTGTGCTGTCTGGCATTGTGTGCTGTTCCTCAGGAGTTTTAAGATAAAATCACCCCAGAACTCCCACCAAGAAGAGAAAGACCCTCCTTCTCTCTGAAACTAGACACACGTCTTCTTGATCCTGATTGGACATGACTTGCATTTGGCATGCGTATCCAACCAATCACTGTGGTGTGGAGCATGGAAGTCTCTGGTTAGCTTGAGACAGATCAGTATGGCCCAATCGAGGAGTCCAGAAGTGAAGACAAGTTGCCCGAGTCCTGTGGGCTGAGAGTGGCAGTGACTGTTGGACCACAAAGAAAGCGCCCTTTCGTGCACAGTGAACGCCTCAGGTTGCAGCACTGTGTCTGGCACCCAGTGAACACTTAATGAAGAAAGACTGGGTTTATGAATACAGAATGTGCTGAATACAGCCTGGCTCTACTCCCTTCTCTCTTCCTCACTTTCTTTATATTTATTTATTTATTTAAGAGGTAGAATTACAGGCAGTGAGAGGGAGAGACAGAGAGAAAGGTCTTCCTTCCGTTGGTTCACCCCCCAAATGGCTGCCATGGCTGGCGTGCTGCGCCGATCCGAAGCCAGGAGCCAGGTGCTTCTCCTGGTCTTCCATGCGGGTGCAGGGCCCACTGCACTCCCGGGCCACAGCAGAGAGCTGGCCTGGAAGAGGGGCAACCGGGATGCTGGTGCCGCAGGTGGAGGATTAGCCAAGTGAGCCACAGCGCCGGCCCCATCCTCCTCACTTTCATTCATTAACCTATGACCATTGGAAGCCATCAGCCTTCTGGGGGCTGAAGCAGTTGATGTCCTTATCCTATAGACCTAGCCAATATGACTTTGATGAGTCATCATTGAATTGTTTTCATTCAGAAGCTTAGAAAGAAATTATTTCTTGTTAATATTCTTGAAGGATGTTCAACAATGTGATAAGATTATTGCTAATATCATAAGATAGCATATCAATGGTGAAATTATTAGTATTGTGTGATTTTTTACAGGAATCATGTAGTGCACTCAATAATTTTTAAAAAGTTTTTGAAATGTTTTAGATGGGCAAGATATGGCTGTGTTTCTCTGTAGTCACCTCATAGCACATTCATAAAAAACAAGCAAACAAATGAATAAAAACTTTCTATTCCTATCAGTTATAGGAATTATATGCTGTATTTCCTTCTTCATGGGCTTATGTACTTTCACTTTCTCTCCAATGAGCACTTATCAACTCGTACTTCGGATACTTGACCTTTGTGAGGGGAAACTTTGCAGGAAATTCCATTCTCACATGCATAATTATGACTTTGGGTTACTCTCTTTCCAGACTAGGGTGGATTGCAGTCAGGGACTCTTTCAGTGAGTCCCAAAAGTACTGTCTCCAGACCCAGGATGGCCACTGATATTTTCAAAACTCAGAGCACAACTGCAAATGTAAGCCTGCTTATTGTGTATCTAACTACTTCCAAGGTATAAATAAGCTAATCAATTGTTAAGTAAAATAGATCCATCCTTCTTTCTTGACAACATATCTTCAAAATGATATGAATATTCAGCTTTGATTTTAGAATCTTTGGCTCCCTTAGAATTTCTCACTGATACGTGGTGTTGAAATGGGGTGGGGGGGAGGGAGGCTTGAGCTACTCCCCTTCCCCACTCCTAGCTTCAGCTCACATTGCCAGAGGCTCCACATGGGGGCGCACATTGTGCCACAGTGGGTTAAGCCACTGCCTGTGATGCCGGAATTCCATATCAGAGAGCCAGTTCCTGTCCTGGTTGCTCTACTTCTGACCCAGCTTCCTGCTAATGCACCTGCGATGGCAATGGTTGATGGCCTAAGTATTTGGGCCCCTGCCACCAGCATGGGAGACCTGGACGGAGTTCTAGGCCCCCAGTTTTGGCTTGGCCTATCCCTGGCCATTGTGGGTCATTTGGGGATGGTAGAGCTCTCTTTCTCTTTGTTACTCTGCCTTTCAAGTAAATAAAATAAATCTTATTTTAAAAAAATGTCCCACATGTATAGATGAAGCAATTGAGCCTCTGTGTCCAAGATCCATCACTGCTTTGGAAACAGTCGCTCTTTGGCCAATTCTTTGGGATAAAGGTTCACAACAGCGGTGTGCTCCACCCTCAGGAAAAGAGGTCTCCAGAGGCCTAGGTACATTCCTTTGCTCCTCTGAACTCCTTACCCCAGGAGGAAGGGTGTAGCCAGTGGAAGGCCAGAGAAGGATTCTCTAAAGCATAGGGTCGAAGGCAAGTCTATTTCCTGTCTGGGGGCCAAGAAAAGAATTGCCCATGATTTAATGTCACACATAAGGCAGAGTGGCCCTATCATTACCAGGGATACTCCTTTTCACCACACACACCCACACACCCACACACACACACACCATATCTTGGTCTTAGAAGTGATATTTATAGCAGAAAGAAATCTGTGCTCAGGTTTGAATGCAGAAAGCTCATTTTCAGGAACCCCCAAAGAAGTGAGTACTATCTAGTTCCGGGTCCCTGGATCCTTAAGTGTTCTGTTAAGGGAAATCTCATAGCGACCAAGACGAGCATCAACTAAGCCTTTAAAGTTGCTGTAGCAGATGTTGTAGCTAGTGCGCCCATATTAATACACGTCATTGTAGTCCTTGCCAATAATATCATTTTGTGAGCACCCAAACTCTCCACCTGCAGAGTTCTCTTTGCTGGGTCATGAGCAGTCCAGAAATTTTAAGGTGTTGATGCTCCTAGGATCAGCACTCAGCCAGTGATGGGCAGAACTGTATAGGTGAATACTCCAGCTTCCTTGTCCCTCAGGTGGGACCATCTTGAGTCATGTGTTCCAGTGGGACTGAGCCTCCGTTGTCCAGAACCGTAGCCTGATCGTTCATGAAGTCTTCCTAGGTTGTGTTCTCTTCTCTGCCACAATGCCGCACTTCTCTTCTTGAGATATTTTTCTTGAATGTTTGCCTAATGCACTCCGAGTATCCAAATCCCTTTCTCAGCATCTGCTTCTGGGGTACACAACACAAGACTATTTATAGTCGCTTTGATTTTTGTTGGTTATAGAATCCAGGCACAGTTTTCTGCATTTCACTATCACTGTTTCAGTTTTACAAAACTCAATGACCTCTCTGAGCTTTCACAACTAGAAAACAGCAGAAATAGGATATAGAACTAAATGATCAGACCTAGAGCTCAAAGAGTCGATGGCTGTGCTCCAATTGCGTTACCCGTTACTGTAAGGCCCATCTTTAGCTTGGGCTTAGATTCAAAGAGAAGAGCAGCACAGAGTGTTGGGAATCAGGACCGAAGCCCTGATCTACCACTTGCTACTTACCTGACCCTCCGTGTACCTTTAAAGGGTACACTGATGATACTAGTTGCTGAGTTATTGGAAAAGACAAAAGACCTGACCCATTCGTAGTGTTCACACCTTGCCAAGCTTGTGGGACATGTCTTGTACATGTGTTAGTTGGCTTCTTGCCTCACTCCCTCCCTTCCCTGGGTTGACAAGAGAATGGATATACGGCAGAGGAAAACGCAGCCTCAAAAGCCCGTTGTTTCTAGAAAGTATCTGGCTAATTTATTTCAAAAGGTTTTGCTTCTATGAAGTTTAATAGAGTTGATGAGTATTAAAGGAATCATTTAATCTTCATTTGAATGTGAGCAGTAAATGTGTTTTGGAGATTATATTCATTCCCCAGTGACTCCAAGTACTTTCCTATTCCAAAGCTGATTTTCATCCATCAGAGGGAAATGTTTTCAGGTCTGCAGAGTTGCCTGAATTAAATGCTGCATCTCAAGCAAGGTGGCAGTTTCCTTCTGGTTAGAAGACACATCCACCGAGGGCCACAGCTGCTCCAGAACATGTACAAGCCTTCATGTCTCTGGAAAACCGGATTGAAAAGCACAAGACTTAACTACAGGGTCCACGTCCCCTCTTGCAACCTGCTGGTACTTCCACTTTGCTGCACCTACCAGAAGATCTGCCCATTCACTACAGGTCAAGCTGTCAAGAGCTGCCTGGGGAGACATTTTACAAAATGAATTTTGGTAGCTTGGGATCAGGTTCCAATTATGAAAAAGGAAAGTATTTAGTGACAAATGTACTAAATTTTTACATCCTGTTAGAACGTGGGATGTGCACGTTGCTTCCAGGGTATGAAGAACTTGTGCTCCCCGGTCAGTAACAATTCAGTCTTTTGCTAGGTTCAGCATTATATGAGGAAGAGCTAGGAGTTTAGAGTCTCTCTGCTGTGCTAATAAAAATGTCCCAAATCAGGGCAGAATGCTGATGAGCTAGTTCTACAGGTAGGCATGGAGTCCAATGGTGGGGTATGAAGGACAGTTGATCAAGAAGGAAGGTCGCTATGGGTATCTGGCGGTTATGGGTTCCTTGGAATGTTATATGGGGCTCATGCCTTTACACACTGGCTCTGTCATCCTCACAGGCCCAATCTAAAGTGTTTCCCTAGACACAGACCAAGACTTGTTTTGTCAAATTGGAACATATAGTTGGAAAGGTAAAAACAAACAAACAAACAAACACAGGCCAAATTCCAATCTCAGTAGGGACTGGAATCCAAGCATTTCTGTGGACAAAGCCTGAACTCTTTTTTTTTTTTTTTTTAACATTTTACTACTTGTTGGCCAGGAGCGAGAAGACCTGAATTTTAGGGTCAGTTCTGACATTCACATGGCCTTGACCAAGTCACTCACTCTCTTGGACATCCAGGTCCATCTTGGGGATCATAATTATGATTTTCATACACTGTAAGATTGAAGAAAACATAGGGGAAACACTTAAAGACATTGGTGTAGGCAACGATTTTTTTTTTGGATGAGACCCCAAAAGTGCTGGCAGCAAAAGCATAACTAGATAAATGGGATTCTATCAAATTCAGAAACTCTGCACAGCAAAGGAAATGATCAGTAGAGTGAGCAGACATCTGACAGAATGGGAGAAAATCTTTTCATATTACTTATCTGACAAAGGATTAATAGCCAAAATATATCAGCAACTCAAAAGAACTCAACCACAACCAAAACAGTCAGTCAAGAAATGGGCAAAGGATCTGAGTAAACAGTTCTCAAAAGAAAAAATACGGATGACCAACAGATATATGACAAGTGTTCAGTATCACTAGCCATATTGGAAGTGTCAATCAACCCTGACAGAATGGTTATTATCAATAAGACAGTACCAAATGCTAGCGAGGATGTGGAGAAAGGGAAATGAACATTATATAGTGTTGGTGGGAATTAGCACAACCACTTTGGAAAACAGTATGGAGGTTTCTTTAAAACTAGAAATAGACTTGCCCTAGGACCCAGCAATCCCACCACTGGGTATATACCCAAAAGACATGAATCAAAGAGACACATGCTCTACCGTGTTCATAGCAACACTGTTCACAATAACCAAATGGAATCAACCAAGGTGTCCATGATCGGATGAACCAATAAAGAAAATGTGGTATATATGTACACAGTGAAATATTATTCAGCTATAAAAAAGAATGAAATTTTACCATTTGCTGCAAAGTGGATGCAACCGGGGAATGTCATGTTGAGTAAAATAAGCTGGACCCAGAAAGACAAATATTACATGTTCTCCCTTATAAGTGAGAGCTTTAATAAAACCCTAAATCTGATCACAGAGTGGTGATTACGAAAGGCTTCGAGGGACAGAAGGGAAAGAGGCAGTTTGGATTACAAAAGTTGGGGAAGGGGGCTGGCACTGTGGTGTAAAAGGTAAAGCCTCCGCCTACAGGGACAGCATCCCGTATGGGCTCTAGTTCTAGTCCCGGCTGCTCCTCTTCCGATCCAGCTCTCTGCTATGGCCTGGGAAAACAGTAGAAGATGGCCCAAGTGCTTGGGCCCGTGCACCCACATGGGAGACTCGGAAGAGGCTCGTGGCTCCTGGCTTCAAATCAGCACAGTTCTGGCCATTGCAGCCAATTGAGGAGTAAACCAGTGGATGGAAGACCTCTGTCTTTCTCTCTCTGCCCCTCCTTCTCTCTCTGTGTAACTCTGACTTTCAAACAAAATAAATACATCTTTAAAAAAAAAAGATGGTACACCATTAAAAAAAAAATGGGTGCAGTTTATAGAATGTAACAAATCGACTAATATAAGATGTCAACAATAGGGGAAGCTGGGTGCAATGCTACTATTTTATTTTATAAATGCAAAACTATTCTGAAATTAATTTTTTAAATAAAACGTTGTCATGATGAGCAGATAAGATTAATAAGTGTATAATGAAGAAGGAGATGGGAGAGGGAGAGGGAGGTAGGATGGGAGTTGGGGTGGGAGGGTGGGTATGGGGGAAAGAACCATTATATTCCTAAAGTTGTATCTATGAAAAAATGCACTCATTAAATAAAAACTTATAAAAGATTAATAAGTGGAAGTGCTTTGAAGGCAGTTAAGTGCTATTCGAATGTAACTCATTGCCATCCAGTGATGATCATGGCAGTGATGACAACAATGGTGGTGATCATTGTGTCACCAGAGACATCCAACAGGAGAACATGTCCTCTAGGGGCACTCAGTAGCATGAAGCTCTTTGTGGAGAAGGTCATGAGACATGGCATTTGGGAAGCTGCTGCTGCGCAGGAAAAATGAAGCCAGATACCAGGGAATCAGGGGCACTGCAGGTTGGACGCACGCGTAGCAGTGCTCACGTCCTCCAGTGGTGAATTCAGACCAAGCAGCAAGAAATAGGGCAGCAGCCAAGGGGTCAGCAGGGTGAGAGGCGAGCAAGGCAGCAAAGGAGAGGGAAGGGGAGATGGCGGCTGAGAACTTGGCCGTGAGCAGCCATGAGATGTGAGTGTCTTTGTTAGCTGCCAGTTTTAGGACCTATCTTAGAACAGTGAGCAGGCAGCCTTATGCTCAAATCACCTGGGCCTGCTCTGTGACACACTCCCAGCTGCAAGACTCCAGGGCGGTGGAGTCTTCCAATATTTATGGCCGCTGGGGCTCCAGGAGGCGAAAGCGCATTCCAGATTCACAAAGGCTGAGGTTCGTGTGTGAAACACCACGGGCTGGCCGGCGGCTCTGGTTCCCACGGTCCCGGCTGAGGCTATGTGGCTGCGGATGGAGGCGAGGCATCTGGGAGACTCAGGGCAAGCGGATTTCAGGGCCAACAGGCTCTGGGGTGATTCCTCGGAGTTGCTCTCTGCGGGAATACTACGGGGAGACCCTTACTTGAGGGGTGTCTTTAAGGTGACCACATTAGCGTTGTTCTGGAGTGTGAATGCAGCTGTCTGTGGGCTTTTTCTCCCCTGTAATCTTACACCCCTCAGGGCTAGAGAAATAGGTTGCCCTTGTTTCCGAAGATGCTAGAACGAATTGCCGCCCTCCATTCCTGTTTGTTACACAAGAGGCAGCCTGTTCTGAGTGGCTGCGGTGCCTTTGGCCCCAGACCTTGGTCTCAAGCCTTTAGGCAGAGAAGGTTTTACAAAAGAGTGATTGTGACAAAGTACAAAGGCCACAGTGTGCAGAAGGCGAAGGGGTAAAGGAGGGGAACTGTCGGACTGTTCGGAACCCCCCAGGGCTTCTCAGGTGTGATTTTGTTCCACCCTGCACTCTGACACAGTATCTCTCATGGCTCTACCCTAAACCTTCACCAGCTGGGAGGGCGGTGGGGGCCTGGGGAGGTGTGCACGGAAGGCCGGGAGAACAGGAATCAGGCGATGTGTGACGTCCGTCTACCTCAGTGGCTGGGGGTAAAGTGAGGTAGGAAGTAGGGCGTGCAGGTGCACTCCAGGCAGCGCTCCCTGGTGAGAAGGGACGAAGGACGGATCCCCGAAGGTGCCCATAAACTGAACACAGCTGCAACTCTCCTAGCCAAGGCCCCAAAGCAGCAATGTTGCTTTGCAACCTCAACACCAATTTTTTTTTTCTGCAACCACAGGGAATGTTGCAACTACGATGATCTCAGTGGCTCACCAAAGTCATTGAGTTCAACAGCTATGTTTGAGCAGCTTGAGAATGGGGAGTAGAAACCCCAGTTCCTGGCTTCTAGAACCCAGGCCTTTCCATTGCTCCCAGGCCTCTGCTCCATTTTGCAGGGTGCTTTTGAGGATACATATAGAAAACTACACAACAGCCACGATTTCGACCTCACTCATTCAACAGCAATGACTGAGAAACTCTTTCCTGAAACTATTTTTTTTTTAATTTCAAAGAATGAGAGATGAAGAGAGATCTTCCATCTACGGGTTCACTCCCCAAATGGCTGCAACAGCAGGAGGTGGGCCAAGATGAAGCCCAAAACCAGGAACTCCATTCAGGTCTCCCATGTGAGGTGGCAGGAACCCAAGCATTTGGGCCACCATCTCCTCCTCCCAGGAGCATTGGCAGGAAGCTGGATCAGAAGTATGGAGTAGCCAGGGCGTGAGCCAGCACTCCAATATGGGCTTTGGGCCTTCCAAGGGGCGGCTTAACTCTCTGTGCCAGAACGCCCACCCCTTAGGGAATTCTTGAGGATGTTCTACAGCTCAAGGCCTCAGTCTACTTCTTTCTCCCTGTGCTCAGCTCCTAACGTATCTAGCATGGAGCATCCTTCTGGTGAATTCCACTTCGATTTCTGGTGCATCTAATTGCAGAACCATAGCTGGTATCCCCATTCATGTTGCATGCAGTCCGTCCGTCATCATTTATTCAGCACCACCATCTGCCAAGCACAGATATCATTACAGATGAAGCACAGTCCCTGCCTTCAAGGGAGCCTAATGGGGAAAAGATACAAGACAGGAGCTAGAAGACTCCAACAGCCAAAATAATAATATAATAATAATAAAAGATAAGGAAATGAAAATGCCGATTACCCTGATAGGATCAGCGCATGTTGTATATCACACTGTACCCCACAAATATGGCCCATTGTTATATGTTAATCAAAAATAAAAATTGGAAAGGATGCAAGAGAGAAGGGCCACAGTGGAATTATTAGGTGGATGCAGGGACGCAGAGGAGGCAGAAGCAGCTTTGTCTTGGTGGAGTTGGGGAAGGGTGCCAGGGGAGAGGCGGCTGGATTTCGGTTCGGATGAGCCAGTGAAGGGGGTCCAAGCAAAGGAAGGGGGAAAGGTGTGTTCCACGTGGGCAGGAAAGCATTGTATGCAGGCCCGAAGATGTGCAAGAGCAGAACCGCTCTGGGGCACTGCCAGCAGGTTAGCTGGGAAGACTTGGGACAGGCGTGGGAATGTGGCAGCAGGGACAGTTCAGAGAGGCTGGCAAGCAGGCACCAGACCAAGATGTGTCCTGGTGATTAGCCAAGGAGGCTGAATGTTCTTCCAGAACAGTCCCTGAAAAGTTTTAAACAGGGAATGCTTTGGTCATACTTGCATTTTAAAAAGGTCATGCTGGCCTCCACTACAGAATGATTTGGGAGAGGCTTCGGTGAGGAAGGAAAATCAGTAGTCCAGGGGGTTAAGGGGCTGCGATGCAGACACTCGCCGTGGGAATCAGCTCAAGGAAAGGGGCAGTTAGAATACTCTCGTCCAAACAGGGGGATGGGAAGGGGGACAAAGCCGGAAGATAGAATGACACTGTGTGCTTTCTTTTCTCTCGCTTCCTGTGTCCCATCTGATTCTGTCGTTTTTCTGGTTCAAATCTTTCCATGGTTTCCATTAGCACTGAGGAAAACATTTAAACTCATAAGTTACTCGAATAAAGATTTCCCTAATCTGGTCCCTGCTAGCCTTCGTGTTAGTAGAGAGCAGGGGCAAGGTTTGTTTGCTTGTTTCTCCGTATTTTACTTCGGAAATGTTCAAGCCTGCAGAAAAGTCGAAGGAACAGTACACCGAACAAGTGCGTGCTTCGGCTAGATGCACCAGCTGTGAACATTTTGCTGCATCTCCTCCTGCCCTTGACTCTTTTGCTCTTGCTCCCCCTCTCCCTCCTTGATTTTCATCATGGCTATGTCCATGTGTATCTCCCTAGAGCAACAACATTTGCCTACAAAAACACAATACCTGCATTGATCCAATAACATTATTGAATACACGGTCCGCATCTAAATTTCCCCAACTGTCCTCATGTATGTGCTTAATGGCTTTTTTTAAAAAATCTACAACCAGGGATCATGCATTGCATGTAGTTGTCATGTTGATTTAGCTCCTTCAATGTGTAAGAAGCCCCTCTGACTTTTTCTGTCACTTATGGGTCAGTCTTTCCCAAGAGCACCAACCAGTTGCCTTGTAGAATGAACCGTAATTGGAGTATGGCTGATTGTTCCCTCATTGCTACATTGAGGTTGCACATTTGAGGGAAGAATGGCACTCGCTGCTGTTATAGCCTTCCTTCTGTGGCATAGCGGGAGAGACACAGTAGCTGTTCCATTATTAGCAATGTGAAGTTTGCTTCATCCGCAATAAAGGCATCTTCCCCTCTTTGTAATTAATCAGTAATTTTAGGGGTGACAGTATGTGACTGTGTACATATCTTGTCCCAAACAACATGTGACTGGGTATCATCCGTTCGTGATGCTTGCCTGAATAGATAATTCTATTGTTGGTAGCAAAATATTGATTTCCTAAATCTGTCATTCCTTGTGCATTCATTAGCAGGCATTGGTCCGTAAAGAAGAGCTTTTCCTCGCTACATCCCTAGCCCTTTCACTGTTTTTTTCCACAAAGTATCGCTATGGACTCCTGATTTTTGATGTATACCGTGTGTTAGAACCTATCCCTGCCATCGTTCCTTCTGATGTCCTAATTGTCCCAAGTTTGGCTAGTTGAATCCCCTCTGAGCAGAGTCACAGGAACCTCTGAGCACTTCCTTGCTTTCTGACATATTATTTTCTATCATCATCTGTTACATTCCTGAAGGGAAGAATTTTGGAGGGAAAGATAATGAGTTTAGTTTTGGACATGCTGAATTTGAATTTGGTACACCTCTATGATACCCAGTGTCTAGTAGGTAACACACACACACACACACACACACAGAGAGAGAGAGAGAGAGAGAGAGAGGGAGACCAATATACATCTTCAGTTTTTTTTTTTTTTTTAAGAGGACAGGCAGCCCCCTCCTTCCTATGTTGTGACTATGGAGGGAAATATGAATTGTGAGAGAATTCTGGCTACATCTGCCATAGAGAGTAAGCAGTTTGCCGATCAGTAGTCTCCAAGAAAGAGGGGAGCACAAGGATCCATTAGGAGAGTAATGAAATGATTAGGGCTTCTGCTTAGATTTATTTTTAATTTAAGTTTTTCATATTTCCATTATGTATAGTTTTATAATATACTGAGTAAATAGGTAATTATTTCATGTATGTGACTTGTAAATAAGTAGGTATACAAAGCAGACTGTACCCAATTTTTTTAAAGATTTATTTATTTGAAAGAGTTACACAGAGAGAAGGAGAGGCAGAGAGAGAGAGAGGTCTTTCATCCTCTGGTTCACTCCCCAATTGGCCACAATGGCCAGATCTACACTGATCCAAAGCCAAGAGCCAGGAGCTTCTTCCCACGTGGGTGCAGGGGTTCAAGAACTTGGGCCATCTTCTACTGCTTTCCCAGGCCACAGCAGAGAGCTGGATCAGAAGAGGAGCAGACGGGACTAGAACTGGTGCCCATATGGGATGCCGGTGCTGCAGGGGCTTCACCCGCTACGCCACAGCACCAGCACCAACTGTACCCAATTTTTAAAATAGCATGAACAAAAGTATTGAGACCTCTGTCATAACTGTGAGTAGAAAGGAGTTACCTGGGAGATATTTGTAGAATAAGTGCGGCAGAGGGTCTAGAATGGAAACAGGGAAATCCCAGCCTTTAGGCCAAGGGAAAAGGAGCACAGTAGACACCAAACAATGACATGAAGAGAAAGCAGAGAAAAACCTAGGAGAATGATGTCACTGAAGCACTCGCAATGATGGAAGTGCCCCGAGTTTCATCTGCCAGAGAGAAGCTAAGAGAAGCCAGAAATGTGTTTGCTGGGTATGGCAATGCGGACCATCACACTGGAGACTGCCTGCAGTGGCCCGAGGAGTGAAGGGGATGGGGTGTGTGGAAACTGATGGCGACTCAAGATCTGTGGCTGGGAAGGGAAGGGGAGGGGAGGGGAAGAGAGGGGAAGGGAAGGGAGGGGAGGGGTGGGGAGGGAAGGGAGGGGAGGGAAGGAGGAAGATCAAATAGATCCCAGAAGAGTGTCTGGAAGCACCTATGACAGCAGTCACTTTAGTTACTGTAACAAACACAATCCAACTGTGACATAGAGATGATAAAGAATATGGTGTGGACTTGGGAGAGGCTTAAGAGATAACCTAAGGCTTCAAGGGGAGGGGGCTGCCCAAGTCCGCCTTGGTGTGGCTAAATGCAGACAGCAGCACCAGGACACATGTGGGTCTTGTGTTTTGACAGTACAGCACCAGAATGAGAGTATTGCTCAATCTGTATTTCTTGAATAACAGTGACCTTCAATTCTTTTCCACCATGGCTAGGCCCAATGTGAGGTGGTCTAATGTTATCCCTTATATTGTTTGCACTAACCTGGAGCAAACATTGCGACACACTCTATTCTGTTCTTTGCACAGCCTGTCACCTTCCATTTGGGGACCTTTCCCTACCTATAGAAGTGTCACTCCATTCCAGGGCACCCAGTCCTATTGTGTGCCCTACCTGGCTCGTTCTGTGATTCCTCACCTGAGTAGAACTTTCCCGGTGGCCTCTCCTTGGACTCGTGCTCTGCCAGCATTGGCTGCTCTTGGGAGCCTTGTTCTCTGCTAGATGATACCAGGACAATAACCTGTGCTGAATGGTGAGCTTGCTCATTGCTTGTAGGGAATGTGCTTTAGCCTCAGGTGAGAACTCTCAGAAAAGGCCCAGGTGTGCAGACCAGAGAGGCTCTTTACTTCCTACACGTAAGACCTAGGGCAAACACCTCAGCCTACCAGACCCAGTTTCCTTACTTGTAAAATACACCACTACCCACCCCACCCATGAAGATAAGATCTAGCCTATAAGCATAGCTCATTATGAGCATTAAATGATGTGATTATCAGAAAACTCTCAACATATAAGTGTAAATATGTTAATACATGCATTCTTTCACTAAATACGTATTGAGCATATATTTTGAGCCACAGTTTGTACAGGCACAGGGATGATATGGTGATGGGGATTAAAAAAAGAAACTCCTCACACTCAGGAGAGGACCAGCACACCAATACATGTATAACACAGTGTCCAATGATAAAGTCTATGATGAAAAATAAAGGAAAGTGGTGCTAGAGAATCAATGAGATGGTGAATTGGGTTATGCGCCGGGGTTGTACATAAAGATCTAAATGATGATCTATACACAACAAGAAGATGGGGAGGAAGAAGAGAGCTTCGGAGGGACAGGGAACAGCAACCCCGAGGACCCTCGGACAGAAGCGAAGGAGAAGAGACTGTGAATGTGTGTAGGAATGGGGAGAAGTAAAAGCAGATGACATCAGAGAGGTAGGGAAAAGCCAGATGATTTAGGTCTTGTAGGCCACTGGAAGAATTTTTGGTTCAGTTTTACTCAACAAATGCTGGATACTATTGGAGGGTGGGAACACAGAGAAATAGCACGATTGATAGTTTTTAATGATTCCTCTGGCTGCTGTGTAGAAGATGGGTCACAGGGTGGGCAGGAATGGAGCACAGACCAACAGAGGCTCCTCAAGGCAGCCCAGCAGGGCAGAAATAATAGGCATGGTGCGTGGTAGTCCGATTCAGGATATATTTTAAATCTGGAGCTGAGAGCCTTTGCAGAGAAGTAGGAAAGGGAAAGGGAAACCGTGGACTGGGGCAATGCCAAGGCTTTTGATCTGTATAAGCAGGCAAATGGCGCTGGCTATGATTTGAATGTGTCCCTCAAAGTTCATGTGTTGGAAACTTAATCCCCAGTGCAGCAGTGGAGGAGCAGCTAGTTAAGAGGTGATTAGATCACGAGGGGATGGATTAATGTCACTATAGCCAGACTGGATTAGTTATCACAGACATGGCTTCCTAACAAAAGGGTATTTTGGTTGTTTTCCCTATATTACATGCCCACTCTTTTATCCTCTCTGTCTACCATGCAGTAAAAAAGGCCCTCACCAAATGAGGGCTACTCAACCTTGAATTTCCTAGCCTCCAGAATATGAACCAAATATTTTTTTCTTTGTAAATTACCCAGCAATGATACCATTTTGTTTTATATTGGTCATAATAGCTATTGGCGGCAGCAGCAACAGCAACATATTGACATGCAAGCCCTATTTAGTAACTATTTGGAATAGTCATGAGAAGATAAGAGTTCCAAGTCATGCTGAGGTTTATTAGAAAAGTTGGAATTCACTGGTTAACATTCTGCCCTGGGCATCGGAGGGGAGCAAGGTGGCTTACACACTAAATAGTTATCAACCTATGCCTAGACCAGTGGTTCTCAAAGTGTGTTCCATGGAGCACCAGCAGCAGCAGCACCTGGAAATTTGTTAGAAATGTAAATTCTCAGGCCCCACCCCTGACCCATTGAGTCCGAAACTCTGGAAGCGGGCTCAGCACTCTGTTTTAATAATTCTTCCAGGAGCCAGCACTGTGGGTTAACGCCTTGGCCTGAAGTGCCGGCATCCCATATGGGCACCGGTTCTAGTCCCGGCTGCTCCTCTTCTAATCCAGCTCTCTGCTATGGCCTGGGAAAGCAGTGGAGGATGGCCCAAGTCCTTGGGCCCCTGCACCCACGTGGGAGACCTGGAGGAAGCTCCTGGCTCCTGGCTTCGGATCAGCGCAGCTACAGCCGTTGCAGCCATCTGGGGAGTGAACCAGCGGATGAAAGACCTCTCTCTCTCTCTGTAACTCTGACTTTCAAATAAATAAATAAATAAATCTTTAAAAAAATTCTTCCAGGTGATTCTGATGTGCACTAGCAGATGGGAAGCACTGGCTTAAGTTGTTTCTATGCTGCTCGCACTGGGCATGGGTGTAATATTCTTTGGGTGGGTCACCATGTTTACTTGTCCCCAGGAACAGAAGTCTGTGCGACAAGACCACAGCTTGAGAAGGAAATGAAGGAAAAGACAGTGGAGGAGAGCCAGAGAATCTAGAAAAGGTGTTGTTTAGGGTGTCGGACTCTCGTAAATAGGCCTGAGAGTGAAGAGTCAGCTAGAATAGAAGCAGAACCCTTTAACTAATAAACTGATGGTTTGCTTAAGAGTTTGTGTGTGTGTGTGTGTGTGTGTGTGTGTATGTTTTGGGGGCAGTAGTGGTATCCGTTTTCCTTTGCTCCTGGAATTTTAGGAGACTGCATTTTTAAAATCCATAACCTTCCCAGCAGTCTGTATGGTTAAAAGGAAAAGGTCTTGCATCTATGCTAGGGCCAGCATTTTACAGAGAGAATCCCCTAATACTGGTCACTGAGGTCGTTGGTGGCGGCTGGGGGAAGCCGAAAAAACACTAACAGTGAGAAGGAACTTAAGGTTCGGATCCTTCTCTCACTCCCAACCTGAAGGTGGGAGTTGTTTTTATACAGGAGGCCTCTTCTCTTTCTCCAAGAACTAACCAAACAGGTACCACTTTCAAAAGAGATCCTTGGGGCCGGCGCCGCGGCTCACTAGGCTAATCCTCCACCTTGCGGCGCCGGCACACCAGGTTCTAGTCCCGGTCGGGGCGCTGGATTCTTTCCCGGTTGCCCCTCTTCCAGGCCAGCTCTCTGCTGTGGCCAGGGAGTGCAGTGGAGGATGGCCCAAGTAGTTGGGCCCTGCACCCCATGGGAGACCAGGAGAAGTACCTGGCTCCTGCCATCGCATCAGCGCCGTGCGCCCGCCGCAGCGCACTGGCCGCGGCGGCCATTGGAGGGTGAACCAATGGCAAAGGAAGACCTTTCTCTCTGTCTCTCTCTCTCTCACTGTCCACTCTGCCTGTAAAAAGAGAGAGAGAGAGAGAGAGAGAGAGAGAGAGAGATCCTTGGGGCTGGCGCTGTGGCGCAACGGGTTAATGCCCTGGCCTGAAGCACCGGCATCCCATATGGGTGCCAGTTCTAGTCCCGTCTTCTCCTCTTCTGATCCAGCTCTCTGCTATGGACTGGGAAAGCAGTAGAAGGCGGCCCACGTCCTTGGGCCCCTGCGCCCACGTGGGAGACCTGGAAGAAGCTCCTGGCTCCTGGCTTTGGATCGGCGCAGCTCCAGCCATTGCAGCCAATTAGGGAGTGAACCAGCGGATGGAAGACCTCTCTCTGCCTCTCCTCTCTCTGTGTAACTCTGACTTTCAAATAAATAAATAAATCGTTTTTTTAAAAAAAGATCCTAAAAGTGTGACTTTTTAAAAAATATTTCAGCTGGGGGAGGGGGAGAGATACAGGAAGGGAAAGAGAGAGAAATATCCCGTCAACTGTTTCACCAAATACTGAAATGCCTGCAATGGCCAGGGATGGGAGGCAGCCAAAGCCAGGAGCAGGGCACTCAGCTGAGGTCTCCCACATTGGTGGCAGGAGCCCAATTACTTGGGCCATCACTGTACCTCCCAGGGTTTGCATTGGCAGGAAACTGAAGTCAGGAGCCAGATCTTGACACTAAGCCCAGGCGCTCTCATGTGAGATATGAGCGTCCTAAATGCTAAGCTAAACACTCGCTCCAATGTGGGACTTCAAGGTGGGCCAGGCCCTGTTTCTGGTGCAGTCTGCTTTTCTTCCTTCCAACTGGCAATTGGCAAGAGCAGCCTCTTGGATTCAGTGCCGAGGCTGACCTTCGGGTTGTAAGCTTCCTAAGTAGTCAGCTCTCGGAGTGTTCCAATTCACTGACCCATGAGTTCTAGTTCCTGAGAGCAGGGTCCCAAGGCACCTAGCAACGCCTGGGGCAATCTGATATCTGGGATGTTTTTTGAAGGGGAGTTGAGTCCAGCATTTCAGAGAACTGTCTTCCACTCCGAAGCTTTCAGTATGCATTTCTGCAGGCTAGGTTCTGCTCTGTGCTCTGGCCAGGGTCTCTGCGACTGACTTGGTGGCCTTGAAATGCCCTTGCTTCTCTTGAGGGCTCTCTCCCTCCTCCACCCTTGTGGTCTGCTGCCTGCCATGGGCACTGCTCTCTTGGAGGGTGGTTTCTGTTTCTCAGCCCCTCCGACTCCTCCTCACAGCATTTGCCATTGGTGGCCAGCCTCCATCTTGTAACTCATTTTCGCCTGGCTAGCTGTCGCCTCCAATCTACTTCTCTGCTTGCTGGGTGCCAGCAAGCCCCTTCCCTTACGCTTAGTCCTTACAGGTTGCTCCTTCTCTCCCACTCCTCTAGTCACGAGATCTCCCCGTGATCTGCCTACCTACATTCTGCGGATCCCAACCTCCACTTCGGTCCGCACAGCTGAGTCTCACAGCCGAGAGTGCCTTGGCCTTCTCAAACGCAGCGTGTTGGAAGCGTGTTCATCCCTGGCCGCTGGACACCTGCTCTTGGCCTTTGCCCCAGTCGCAGTGGATTGCTCCACCATCCCTGTAGCCCTGCCTCCTCCTCCTCCCCCACTTCCTGTGTCAATCATCCATCGAGTCTGTCTAGTCAACTTACGAAAGGTCTCCCAGATCTACACCCTCCTCTCCACCTGCGTCCACCCCGGCAACAAGACTCGCAGCATTTCCACCCCTTTCTACGCACTCTACCCTGGCTGTGCTGAGATGCCTGCCTCCGGGTCTGCGCCCATTCATGGTGCTGCCTCCTCCCTCCTCAATACCTTGCTCTTTTCTGTCTCATCACTCTTGCCCTTTGCTGGCTCACTTCTCCTCCCTCAGGTCTCAGCTGAGAGGGCACGCCCTCTGTGGAGCCTTCCCTAATCTCCATGCCTGCAGCCCAAGACCGCGGTAAGCGCCCTGCTTCGGGCTCTCCTGTGCTCTTACTGCCCCTTGGTTTGCTGGGACTCCGCTCTAGCCACACCCATCAATCTATCTGATTCGCCCAAACAGTCTCTGCACTCTGGCACGCAGGGACAGCGACCAAGCAGGCCAGTGCAGCTGTTTCCCTGTCCACCTTTCAATGAGTCTGGGGCCTAGAGCGAGTTGGCGTCATACAAGACCTTTGATGTGGGGCTGTCAGCAGCTCTTACTCTTGGTGGCATTCCTCCCTCCTCTATCTGGCCTCAGCACAGAGAGGCCAGCAGACACAGCAAGAACTCCAGGCATACCTGCGAGCTCCCTTCATCTGGGTGGATGTCCCTTGTAGACTGGCCGGCTAGAAACCAGCCTCGGCTACCTGGCACATTGCGAATGCTCATGAATGGATGAGAAATGGTCCTATTGGGCTCAGTTGTCATTGGCCCATGGGAAAGTAGGAAAATAGCACCTGTTTCCAGACCTTTATCTATGGAGCCTCGAGCCTCTTTCCTCTTATTCCTTTAGCCAGCAGATCACACAGCCCGTATATGGCATTTGTTCTACTGGCTTATTTCTTTATGTCTCTGTCACTTTGGAAGCTCTTCAAGGGCCAGGATGAGATCTTACTCCTCTCAGGGCCATCAGCTGGTGGCACAGAGCCTGACACAGACTAGAAGAGGACAAGGAGGCTGCTGAGCCAAATCCTAGGTGTATGCAGCATTTGCTGTCAGCTATAGGCCAGGTGCAGAAGTGATGCATCAGTGCCGGAGCCCCTTTCTGAGCCCAGGTGCCCTGCCTTGCCTGCTCTCGGTGTTGTGCACGGGGAGGATGCCACAAAGCTCCTTTCAGGGGATGCTGGTGCCACGAGGTAGGTAATAGCAGGTCGTGCTGCAATATTACTGTGTCAAAGGGTGGATGCAAGGGCCTCCTGCCACACCCAGCAGGAGGAAACAATGCAAGAGCAGACGCGAGTGGACGCCCCTGGAGCCGGGCCAGAGCTTTAAGAGCCTGGGCTTTGGGGAGTCCATCTGGTTGTTGCCGCCACCATGGATTTCATAAGCACGAGTGTCCTATCCGGAAAGGAACTCCAAGGCTGGGCCTTCCACCCTCTCCACAGTATTGGGTCAGATGTAAGACTGCGCTCAAGGGACTGCCCTTTTGTTTTGCCACAGGTCACTGCCTGAGCCACGGGGATTCCGGAGGGACACTGCTCCCAAACACGTCCCCACCCGCAGAGCCACAGTGCCTTTAAGCGGGGGTGCAGCCTGTCTCCTCCGAAGAACGGAGGCGCCTTCGCTTGGGTTTCCTGGGCAACACAGTTCGAGTCAGAGAGCATCATGCCGGAAGTGGATGGAGAGCACTCTCAGGAGGAACACCTATTAGCGATGGAAGGCAGCAGGACATGGCACCGGGAGAAGTCGAAGCGCAATGCCACTGCAGAGGCCTCTGCTGACCCTCAGTGAGCTCCGGGGCTCCGGCGGCCTTGTGAAATTGTCCCAGATGGAAGCAAAGGGGCTGGGCCTTTGTACTTCTTGTCTTTAGCCCCAGGGAGATAGGATGGTCTTGGGCAACAAAGCTTCAGTCAGCGGAGAGATCTCCCCAGATGGCTGGGAGGTGGAATGCCTGGGAGAGAGCACGTGGATACTGGCGAGGCGGAAAATGCAAATATACCTGAGAAAAGTAGTGGGGGGCGCTCTGAGCCTGTTTAGCTGCCGTTGGGGACACCCACATCCTACCCATACCAGAGTGCTGGTTCAAGTCCCGGCTTCCTGCTAATATATCCTGGCAGGAAGCGGAGGAGGGCTCAGGTGCTTGGGCCCCTGCCACCCACATAGGAGAACCTGATGGAGTTCCAGGCTCCTGGCTGTGGCCTGGGTCCAGCCCTGGGCTGTTGCAGGCATTTGGGGAAGATACCAGCAGATAGACAATTTCTCTCTTTCCCTCTGCCTTTCAAGTAGATGAAAAACATATATATATATATATAGGGGCCAGCGCTGTGGTATAGTGGGTAAAGCCCCCGCCTGCAGTGACGGCATCCCATATTGGTTCTGGTTCGAGACTTGACTGCTCCTCTTGTGATCCAGCTCTCTGTTATGGCCTGGGAAAGCAGTGGAAGATGGCCCAAGTCTCCTGTGTGGGAGGCCCATAAGAAGCTCTTGGCTCCTGGCTTCAGATAAGCGCAGCTCTGGCCATCTGGGGAGTGCACCAGTGGATGGAAAATCTCTCTCCTGGCCAGCGCCGCGGCTCACTAGGCTAATTCTCCACCTAGCGGCGCCGGCACACCGGGTTCTAGTCCCGGTCGGGGCGCCGGATTCTGTCCCGGTTGCCTCTCTTCCGTCCCGGTTGCCCCTCTTCCAGGCCAGCTCTCTGCTGTGGCCAGGGAGTGCAGTGGAGGATGGCCCAAGTGCTTGGGCCCTGTACCTCATGGGAGACCAGGAGAAGCACCTGGCTCCTGCCATGGGATCAGCGCGGTGCGCCAGCCGCAGCGGCCATTGGAGGGTGAACCAACGGCAAAGGAAGACCTTTCTCTCTCACTGTCCGCTCTGCCTGTCAAAAAATAAAAAAAATTAAAAAAATCTCTCTCCCTCTACCTCTATGTAACTCTGCCTTTTTTTTTTCTTCTCCTGGTCTCCCATGCGGGTACAGGGCCCAAGCACTATGGGCCATCCTCTGCTGTACTCCCAGGCCACAGCAGAGAGCTGGCCTGGAAGAGGGGCAACCGGGACGGAAGAGAGGCAACCGGGACAGAATCCGGCGCCCCGACCGGGACTAGAACCCGGTGTGCCGGCGCCGCAGGCGGAGGATTAGCCTAGTGAGCCGCGGCGCCAGCAACTCTGCCTTTCAAATAAATAAATAAATAAATAAATCTTTAAATATATATATATATGTGTGTGTGTGTGTGTGTGTGTGTATTTAAAAGAAAGTAGCCAACTGTTTTCAATGGATATCAAGGAGTAAATGAGAGAACCTTTTTGGGTAAGGTTTGGATAAAGGTCATGGAAGTGGATTTGAGGCAGAGACAAACAGCACGAAGGTCAGAGAGGAGAGGATGTGCGCAGAGGCAAGGAAGAGGAATCTGGCTTGAGACTGTGAGGCCATGCCTTAGGGTTTTTGTGCTGGGAGTTCTGTAGCAGTGCCCAAGCCATCCAAGAGCCAGTGCCGCACCTTGTTCTCTGAGAGGCCTTGGGTAGAAGGGTATCTCTGTTTCAGCTTTCACACAGGACGAACAAGAACTGGTGAGGCCAACTTCATCCAGCAGCTTCCATCTTTAGGAGGGAAAAGCTAAAACCTAGCACATCTGTACTTATAGCAAGAGACTCACAGATTAAGAACAAACTCTTGGGGGCCGGTGCTGTGGTGCAGTGGGTTAAAGCCCTGGCCTGAAGCGCCAGCATCCCATATGGACGCCGGTTCTAGTCCTGGCTGCTCTTCTTCTGATCCAGCTCTCTGCTATGGCCTGGGAAAGCAGTAGAAGATGGTCCAAGTCCTTGGGCCCCTGAACCAATGTGGGAGACCTGCAAGAAGCTCCTGGCTCCTGGTCCTGGATTGGCCCAGCCCTAGCTGTTGTGGCCATTTGGGGAGTGAACCATTGGATGGAAGACCCCTCTCTCTCTCTCTCTCTCAGTCTCTCCTTCTCCTCTCTGTGTAACTCTGACTTTCAAGTAAATAATCTTTTTTTTTAAAGAACAAGCTCTTGGTGAATTTGAAACATATTTGGTGCATTGGTGTTGCGGTGCAGAGGGTAAGCCACTGCTTGTGACGCTGGCATCCTGCATGGGGGCGCTGGTTCGAGTCCCAGCTGCTCCTCCTCCTGTCCAGCTCCCTAATAATGTGTCTGGGAAAGCAATGGCTCCCGCCACCCAATGGGAGACCCAGATGGGGTCCCAGGCTCCTGGTTTCTGCCTGGCCCAGCCCTGGCCATTGCGGCCATTGGGGAATGAACCAGCAGATAGAAGATCTTTCTTTCTTCCTCTCCCTTTCTCTATCACTCTGCATTCAAATAAATAAATAAATCTTTTTAAAACGTGCAAATACAATGTTTTGTGAAGCTGTTTTAAATCTTTGTCAAGCAAACTTATAGGAATTATATACGACTATCATTTTAATGATTTTGTGACTATTTAACAATTTGCTTTAAGTGGGTGAAATCGAGCCTCTTTTCGTTTGGTTACTGTCTTAGCCCTTGCCTAGTTTCCAGCTGGACTGTGGTCTTTTTACTTTTGACTGGGTGAATTCTTTATTTAGTGGAGCCATTACACCTTTGATTACAATGTAAATGAAAACTATGTTACCTCAAACAATAATTAAATAAGTAAACTATTAAGAAAAACAAATTGAAGACAATGAAATAAATTTTCCATCACTCTCAGAACAACGGAGGCTGGGCTGGTTAAGTTCAATCCATTTGTTTTTACAAAGGAGCAGAAGTAACTTGCGTCACGCTACCCAGCTCCTTAGTGCCAAAGCAAAATGCCAGCCAAAGTCCCTGAGCCCTGGTTCAGGGCTGCTCCGTCACACCTGGTTCCTGTCTTCTTCAAAGCAGCCCCAAACCCAGGTAGGCTCCACATTTTTCTAAAGCGGTTTTGGTCTCTGTTGGCAGCTCGCGCCCTACCTCGGTTTTGCTGGAGTCTGGTTGCTACAGCTCGCCAGCGAGCGCCACAGGTGGAAGGCTGGCAAGCCAGAGAAGCCTGGGAGACATTTGCATCTGGGTGAAAGGGGCTGAAGGTCCTGCACTCACAGCTGAAGGTTTTTTTGGGGTGGAAATGTAAGTGGCAGCAGGAAGCAGAATGCGACCTAATTAGCAGTTTGGTCTCCAAGGCTGACCTCGTTTCAGGAAAGCTGGCGCTCACGGGAGCATAAAGCAGCTGTCACCCCTTCCCTGCCTGGCCAGGTGGGCTCCGAGCGGTGCCAGCTCAGCCATCACCCCATGCCAGATGCCCTCCTGGAAAGAAGTCTCCAAGGCCCCCCCTGGCCCTCCCCCCAGCTCTCCATCTCTGGTGCCAAGCAGGGTTGTGCAAACAAGCAGGGCTCCCAGCATGAAACCCTTTTTCAAAGGAGAGAAGGCAGAGAGAAGACAAAAGCCTTTCATATCTCCGAGGGGGAGGGGGCGGCCTGAGGACTTGAATGGAGCTGGGGAGGTAGGTGGAGGGGGGAGCCTAGGGCCGGCTGCATGGCGGGCAGCTGAGGCGTTTAGGAGCGTGTCACACCTGTTGTTGTCTGCTGTGAGCACACGTGCAGGTGACCCAGGGAGCTCCAGCTAAACAGGCGCCGAGTGTAATTAATCCATTGTTTAGCATTATTGGAGCTCACCGCTGCGCAGATTCTTCCTGGCAGCTCTCCCAGCCTACGGAGGGAAGTTCATCAGCCTGATGGTGGCGGTGGATGGTGCCGATGGATGCTGCGCTCGCTCGCCGAGCGCGGAGGGGGGCGGAAGGATTGAGACATCACCGCAGGTCCCGGGAAGGGCAACTGCTTATTAAAGAAAGCTGGTGCCTAGGGTAAGGGGAGGACAGTGCCCAGTTGTCCCCGCCCCCACGGGGCACTTCCCACTGCTAGGAAGTAACACCCGTCTGGTCTGTTGGCTCCTGCTGAGAAAACCCACTTTCCACGTTGATGCTTGGAGGCTGGCTGAACCGTGAGCACAGTGCATGTGATATTGGCCCAGAGGCCAAGGCTTGGTCTCTGCCTTAGACAGGGTTGCCTCTCACTGGCTGCTCATCTGATGCGTGGTCAGTGGCTTTTACTTGACATAAATAGCCCAGCGTCAGCCTGGACAGGGAACTTAGCAGCCTCCCCAGGAATAAGAGGCATCAGATGTATATTAATCTCACTGCCTCCTCACAGCAACCCTAAGAGATCAGTGTTGTCATTGCTTCTGTTTTACAAAGGGCATTAGGGAGGCACAGAGAGGCTAAGCAACTTACTCAAAATAGCACAGCTAACAAGAAGTAGGGGTGGGGTTCCAAGGCTGAGTCTGGCTCCAGAGCTGTGTGCCCAGCTGTTGCACTGGGCAGGCTCTTCCTGGGGCCATGCTTCTCAGCTCACGTGCCTGGGCATCCACAGAGCATGACAAACACTGCTGGGAATCGCCATCCCCATGTCCGCCTGCCAAGGACATCCCTGTTGCCTGTAGTCAGGTTGTCCAGTGGAGGTGTACTCTGGTTCGATGTGTTTGTCCCCTCCAGAACTCTTGTTGAAGTCCGGTCCCTGATGTAAGTGTTGAGAGCTGTTGGGGGCTTTTAAGGGGTGTCTCGGTCACAGGGGCTCTGCCCAGGGAAGGGATCAATGTCACTGTCACGGGAGTGGGAGCAAGTGGGTATAAAGGCCAATTTGCCCTTCTCGGCTTTCAGTGGCTTCCTCTTGTCACGGGACCTCTGCCACAAGATGAGAAGCAGCAGGAGGCCCTCACCAGATGCTGCTGCTGTCTTCTTGAACTTTCCAGCTTCCCAAACTATCAGCTAAATACACTTCTGTTACAGCGACAGAAAATGGGCTAAGACAAGAGACCTGGCTGCCTCTTTTGAAACAAGCTCCCAGCATGCCTTTCGTGACCTGGCCTGTCTGGAAAATCCCAGAGATAGCCGCTCACATGAGCTGGGTGGGGGATTATTAACAGTCGTGAGTCCTAAACCCCTCGAGTTCCCAGATTGCATCACTCACTGTCCGGTGGACGCGATCGGCTTTCTTTCTTTCTTCCTTCCTTTCTTCCTTTCTTCCTTCCTTCCTTCCTACCTTTCTTCCTTCCTTCCTTCCTTCCTTTCTTCCTTCCTTCCTTCCTTCCTTCCTTCCTTCCTTCCTTCCTTCCATTCTTTCTTTTTGACAGGCAGAGTGGATAGTGAGAGAGAGACAGAGAGAAAGGTCTTCCTTTTGCCGTTGGTTCACCCTCCAATGGCTGCCATGGCTGGCGCACTGCAGCCAGCGCACTGATCCGATGGCAGGAGCCAGGTACTTATCCTGGTCTCCCATGTGGGTGCAGGGCCCAAGTACTTGGGCCATCCTCCACTGCACTCCCGGGCCACAGCAGAGAGCTGGCCTGGAAGAGGGGCAACCGGGACAGAATCCGGCGCCCCGACCAGGACTAGAACCCGGTGTGCCAGCGCCGCTAGGTGGAGGATTAGCCTATCGAGCCTCGGCGCCGGCCAACTATAGACTTTCTTAAGTCCTCCATGCGTCTTCACCCCGTGCTGGTGCCTGTGGCCACGAGCAGAGCAGAGGAAGACAGGCTGAAGGGCTGGCTGAGCCCGGTGAAGCTGTCCCAGCAACTGTCATTACTTAATTGGAAGGTGCTTGGATTGCCAGGGCCGGGCCTTGCTGGCTGTCAGGTGAAAAGAATGCCAGCAGCCCCGTTCAAAGCCATGAGGGACGACTTTTACTTCTCTGTTCCGATGTAGGCAATGAACAGTGCTTTTCTTTCTGTCCCAGTTCCTGGGAACACGTTCCTAGAACAACTTGACCTTGTCAAAGAGTAAAAGAAGGACCACCTGAGCTTATGCATAAGCTTCATTGTGGGCATTTCCAAAAACTTGTGGAAAATTGAATTTAAAAATAAGTCTACTTTGGTGCAATTAAAAAATCCATACATAGTGTTTTCATAATACACATTTTCTTTTCCATGAACTTGTTGAAGTCTCCTGTATATTATAAAAATTGTGAGTGGTTTTCAAAAAAATCTTTTGCACCAAAATAAGCTTACCATTCAATTCCATTTTCCATGAACATTTTGAATTATCTTCCACGTGTGTGTGTGTGTGTGAGAGAGAGAGAGAGAGAGAGAGAGAGAGAGTGTTTACGTGCATGCAAAGCTTGCCAGTCAAGAGAATACCAGGTGCTAAGTAGTTCTCTGAAGGGAACATTCAGGTTTTTCAGTGCTAGTTGGAAGCCCCCTGTGTTTCTGCTCATTAAAGATCAAAAAGTAGGAGCTGGGGGCTGGCTGTGGCATTGGCAGTAGCTGTGGCTATGCTATGGCATAATAGGTTAAGCTACCAACTGCAGTGCCATCATCCCATGTGGGTGCCGGTTTGAGTCCCAGCTGCTCTACTTCCAATCCAGCTCCCTGCTAATGCACCTGGGAAAGCAGCAGATGGTGGCCCAAGTCCTCGTGTCCCTGCACCCACATGGGAGACCCGGATAGAATTCTGGGCTCCTGGCTTCCCCCTGGCAGAGCCATGGCTGTTGTGAACCTTTGGGGAGTGAACCAATGAGTGGAAGATCTCTCTCTCTCTCTCTCTAACTTTGAAATAAATAATCAAAAAAAATTAGAACAAAAAGTACAGGATAGTATGGGAGAGTCCAAAGCTCTGTGGATAGTTGACTAAAAGCAGTTCAACTGCTCATTGGTTAGGAAAGCGTCTTCAATGAGGCCCAGTGAGGGTTGGCATCCTGAGTTCTTTGGCCACACACATTAAGTCTGGACACTTCTGAGGCAGCTGCTGCTGTCCTTTTGCGGTGTGCTGGCACTGTAGTTGCTGCAGGCCTGGGAAAACCCAAGTGTGTTCCCTGAGGTCACTCTGAGCCGCTTCGGGGCTGGTTTGGCCACCAGCAGCCCATCAGAAGGAAGGACAGTGCTCCTGGTCTCCTGAGGCCCAGGTTGCTAATGCTTCCCTTGCTGAGCAAAGCCAAGTCGGCAAGGCCAGGGTCACGCAAGTGCAGAGGCAGCCCTGGAGATCAAATGCCTCTCTAACTATTGCATTAGCCTCAACTTGTTCTCACGGCCGCCCAGACTGTAAGAGGAAGGCCTTTGCAGTCGGTTGCTCTTGTGTAAAACATTCTCCTTGGATGAACGAAGATGATATTCACTCCAGATATGTGATATTTCCAGTTGCTCTTGTTTCCTGCATGCTAGAAATGGATAGTGTATATATTTCCCGGGACCAGGAAGGGCGAATGGGCAGGAACGGATCTCAGGATGTGTCAGCTCTTAATCAGAATCTGCCTAGTTCCATGAAATGTACTCATGGGGTCAAACCCCGGTGACGCAAGCCGTCTGTCCTCTTACAGAGCTGTACTGAGGATTCTCTCACCATTCCCTCGGGCCAGAGACATTGGGTTTCAGACCACGTGGACATTATTCACATTCAGTCTTATCCATGGAATATTCATTGCCTGACCACTGATACACAGTATCGGCAGACCGAGTGCAAGAGAATGGCTTCCTGATTCCAGTTTCGGCAGCGTGGCTTCTCCTACAGTGTTCTCAAAAAGCGCTGGAGTCCAATCCCAGGTGCACTGATTTACAAGTACATGTGGGCCTCTGAAGTTCTGTGCATGCAACAACAGAATCATTCGTGCCCCTGACTCGGAGTTGAAATGGGCCTCAACCATTCGGAGCAGATAGGATACGCCGTTCTATTTTTAATGGGCTCTCATTAAGGCAAGTGATGTGTGGCTGTCCTGACTTCAGGGGTTATCCCACAACCGAATCAGCTGAGCCATGACTGTCTCAGGAGGGTATCGGCATCTCTAGACGAATCGGTCCTTTCTGTGTGATTTAAACTGTTCCCTGTTAGTTTATGGGAGGCCGGCAGCTCTTCTCAGCTGCTTTTGCTTGTTCTGTCTTTCCAGGACGCGGAGAGGAGCCAGTCCCCACCTGCTCAGTAGTAATCCTTCACGCGGGGCAGCTGAGAGACTCCTAGGAAAGCGCAGGGTTAATGGCAGAGCCGCATTGCAATGCATTCATGCAGCGATCTCATCTCGCCAAGTTTGCTTGTTGCATTCTTTCCTCCTGCACATCGGCTAAGCATAATGAAGTGAGTTCAGCATGGGCTTGAAGCCCAAATTCACTTGCTTTGGGATTCGTCAGTCAGGCTCCTATATTAAATTCACCTTGGGGTCTATGGTAAATTTTATGAAATGTTACTTTCCTCTTTACAGCTAGCATAAACATTTATTATACATCCTGTGATATATGTTTCCAGGAAGTAAGGAAATGCTGTTGTGGAAAGATATGATTCCCAACTGATTTGAAATATAGACGAATAGCATGTTTTAGAAAGGGGCCAGGACTTTAATGGGAAAAAAAGTAGTTATCAGATTTTTTTTCCTTGTCTTTCTGTGCCTTCTCTTCTGGCACCAGTTAAAGGAACATTTCTCATCCCTTCTCCCCATGCACACAAAAGATGATACCTGATAGGAAATGCTGTCAAATCCTGCTTCATTAAAGCCCACAAAAGCTAATGCACAGCTCCCTCACACTGCCCTAAAATGGGAACAAAGAAGCAGAATAATGTCAAACTAGAACACAAAGGAAAAGAGTTGGTCCTCTGGGCCCAGGAGATGAAAGGTATCAGGAGTCATCTATGAGGGTTGGACCGGCCTGCTATTTTGAGGGCTTGTTTCATAGATGATGGGGGATGGCCATCCTCTGTGGCTGGGCAACTTCTGTAAACACAGCAAGGGTACAGGCTCTCCCACAAGGGCCCCAGCCATGCGCCTGTCATCATTCGGTTGCAGGGAACAAGAAGAGTTGTTTGCCTCAGAACAGGGAAGCTCAGTAATCAGGGAGTAGGAACTTCTCACTCACCTGATGTGAATAGAACATCCCTTCAAGAGGAGAGAGGACTGGGGACAGGAGTTTGGGTGTGGGACCCTGGCTGGAGAGGCAGGGAGGAAACATAGATTGTGAGGTGGTGCTGGGTTCTTAAAGGGAGGTAATGGAAACAAGAGCAAGTTATATGAAAGGCTCTATCACTACTGGCAGCATAAAGAGCTATGAGGGCCAAAGCCACTCAGCTTGGTAGTTTACTAACAGGGCCCAGGGGATCACAAACAGGGCAAATGTAGTTTGCCACATCAGGGTGTGACCCTTCCAAAGAGAGCAAATTTACAGTAATCTAGGTGGCACCACCAGGAAATGGCAGAGCTAGGGCATAAAGTCTAGCACTGCCACAGGCAATGGTGTGATGTTATCCGTGAAAACACGGTGGAAGGCAGCCCAGACTCTCTACCATTCCACACTGCCTCTGTGCTACGCTCCTGGCCTCCTGTCATCCCCTTCACTGTTCCATCCCCCACAGGTAAAGCTGGGTGTTAATGTTCTGTCTCTGGGCCCTGGAAGGAGAAAGACAGTGAGAACTGGATAACCACTGAGATCACAACCTCTTCAGTTGGCAAATGAGGATATATCTTACTTGGGTTACCCCAAAGCAGCCACTGAAATAAGCATTTGAGAATCAGTATGCTATTGTTTGAATATGGTTTTGCTTCCCAAATCATGTAGATGTTTCAGCCCCAAAGTCATATGGTAAGGGTGCTGAGAGGGTGGTCACTTAATCCAATTTTGTTGTCTGAAGTTAGAGCTTTGCAAAGTGATTGGGTTGGATTCAGTTGCTGGTAGATCCCATGATTGAATCGTGGTGGTCTTAGAAAGAGAGACCTATGAACATGAGCATGCTCCCTATTTCTCTGCTTCCTGGCTCACCATGTGATCTCTCTTTTGTACCTGTTCCAACAACCACCACCCCACCACCTTCATCAGGCACCAGACCAATGAGGCCACCCAATCTTCGACTGTGAACCTCCAAAACCATGAGCCAAAGTAAACCTTTTTCCTTCATAGATAGCTTCTCTAAACTATTTGTTTCATGATGAAAAACTGACCCAGATAGAGTAGTCTGCTTGGGAGATTCCAAAAACCAAGAGTGAAAGTGTGAAGTATTGGAGGCAGGGGTGGAGAGAAAGTCAATATAAGGGTGCACTATCAGGTCCCACTTCTCGGATGACTTCCTATGAATCATGCAGAATAATTCCTTCCCCCATTGCTTGAGAATTGCACCTGTGTGTGTTGATGCTCTGAAATTCCCACCTGGGCATGCCATGTTGTGGGCCTGTAAGTGTCTTGGGACAGAGGAAAAAGGGTTGGTGGTCACTGATGGTGAGATAGGTGAGCCTAAGCTCACAGAGAACTGTTGACCCCAATCAGCTCTGGAATCAGAGGTATGACCAACACCATATTAACAGGATTCCAGACACATCTACTATAGAATGTAAGTTTACCAAAGGGTAAGAGAACAAGAAAGCAAGTATACTGCCACAGGGTTCTAAAATACATGAGGGGAACTTGGACAAAAGTCCTCTCAGAAAATATGCTATTCTAGAATTATTCAAATGCTCAGAAGTGAAGAGGTTTAGAAGAACAGTTTGAGAGGGTTACTGGGAGCTGGGTAGGGGATGCAGTTTGAGAAAAGGGCTGAAGTCCGTCTGGCTACTCAGCATCCTATGCATTATTAGAATTCACTTGGTCCTTGAACAACCACAGTTCTCAAGAGGGGCGACCACACAATAATGAGATCTCCTACTTCCAACCTTAAAAAACCTCTGTGGGCGGGTACCAGGATGGCCTACATAGTAATGACTTCAGGGATCCAGCAAAGTCATGCCTTTGTGGGGGTATTTGGAAAGCTTGAAGGGCTTGGAAACACGGAAGGTTTGGGCTGGCTTAGACTTTCAAGACATGCCTTACCATGACATCGCCACCTCCGCCTACAGTAAAGTACCTTGAGGACAATCAAGGACCTCTGAAGCCAACCCAGATCTATAAAGAAACAAGCAGTCCCTCATTCTGTGGTGTGTCTATTGTAAATACCTTTTAGAGAAAGTCTGAATAGTACAAGCCTCAGAGATTAGCAGGATGAAGTCTGTAAGGTTGACATAATTAAGTCCAAGTATATGATGGGATCGTACAAGGTATATGTAGGAAACACCTATTAAGTCAGCCATCAGCAATGCACAGGTACCCCCAAATCCCAGTCATGGAAGTTACAGCAGACGTATAGTATTAGTCTTCTTCGTGTTTCTTCTTTGGGAGAATTGACTTATCTTCATCCTACATGGTTCTGCTGTGATATCACCCATCGTGCCTTGCTCGCTTCTCACTTCTTGTACTCCCATAGCAGATCCTAGCCACAGGGGTGTTCATGGGAAGATTGGCCATAAAATATTTACATTCCTCTAGTTACAGCAATTCCTTCAAGGAAGGATGTGTAACTTAAACAGGAATAATCAAAGTCTTCACCAAGGTTTGATTTATTGATGCTGCAAGATTGAGGATCCCTCTCTTTTTAAATTGTGAACTTTCTTGAGAATAAAGCAACAGCTAGAAAGGAGACTCCGAAAGGTGGAGAGACTGAGAGTTAATGTTGAGTCCACGAATCCAGCCATAGCTGATGCCAGATGTACCTGCAGACTTGCCAGTTACATGATCAATAAATTATGTTTGATTAAGATAATTGAATTGGATTTATATCATCTGTGATGGAAAAACTCTCTGACTAATAAAGTATTTACTGAGCATATAATGTGATCGAGGTTATGTGTAATGGGTTGAGTGTTGGCTCCCCACAGGGGCCAGCGCTGTGGCATAGTGGGTAAAGCTACTGCCTGCATCCCATATAGGTGCCAGTTCAAGTCGCGGCTGCTCCGCTTCCCATCCAGCTCTCTGCTATGGCCTGGGAAAGCAGTAGAAGATGGCCCAACTCCTTGGGCCCTTGCACCCACGTGGGAGACCTGGAAGAAGTTCCTGGCTCCTGGCTTTGGATCGGTGCAGCTCCAGCCATTGTGGCCAACTGGGGAGTGAACCAGAGGATGGAAGACCTCTCTCTCTCTCTCTCTCTCTCTCTCTCTCTCTCTCTGTCTCTGCTTCTCTCTCTGTGTAACTCCGACTTTTAAATAAATAAATAAATCTTTAAAAAAAAAGATATATCCACAGACCAGCAGCAGTGGATTTGGCTTATTTGGGAAAGAAGCCTTGTAGATGTAATTAAGGTCAAGATCTCAAGATGAGATCAGCTGATTATCGGGATGGGCTTTAAATCCAGCAGTGTTATGAGACCTACACATTACAAGTCAGAGACAGAAGAAGAGAAGATGCAGACACGCAGAAGCGGAAGTCATAGGAAGATGGAAGTAGAAATGGAAGTGACACAGCCACATAGAATGCCAGATGCCAGCAGAAGCTAGCAGAGGCAAGGCAGGATTCTCCCCTAGAGCCTGCAGACTGCAATCCTACTGACACCCGGGTTTGCCGCTTTTGGCCTTCAGAAACACGAAATGGTAGATTTCTGTTGTTTTAAACCATCCAGCTTGTGGTGAATTTTTTACGGCAGCCCCAGGGAACTCATAGACTAGCTGTTTCCTAATGATTCAAATTTGAAAGGAGAGACTCATTCCTCTGGAGAGAGTGGCATAAAATATTTCTTATTACTTATTTAAAATAATTATGATTCAATAATTGCCTTAATGGAAGTGTGTGCAAAGTGGTGTAGAAGCAAAGAATGGTTTATACAATGAGGTTACGTAATAGACACAGAACCACACAATAGTTAAGACAGCTGCCTGGGTTCGAATCCTTACCCGTTACATGCTCTACTACAAATAGCTGTGCGTTCTTGGGTAAATCGCTTCAGCTGTCTCGGCCTCAGTTTCCCAATCTGTAATAGAGGGACAGCAATGATGACACCTGCTTCTTCAAAAGGTTTTTGGGCAAACTGACTGCAGTCATTGTGTAAAGTGTTTAGAACAGAAGCTAGTACGTGGCAGGCACTCAGTCCGTGTTAATCAGGGCACATCCCTGCAGTAAAGTGTTCTTTAGACGATTTTCCCCACCAGTGTGCTGCAGGTGGATTGTGGTGACGTCTGGCTGCAGAAGTAAAAAGGAGAAACTCAGAGAAAGTGGAACCAACTAGAGACAACTTGAAGCAAGAGAAACTATGCATTCTTTGGATCATTCCAGACCTGTGTATGCATGGATGCAATCCTAAACAGTGTATCAAAGACTTTATTTTATTTTATTTAAGATTTATTTATTTATTTGGAAGTCAGAGTTACACAGAGAGAGGAGAGGCAGAGAGAAAGAGAAAGAGAGGTCTTACATCCAATGGTTTACCCCCTAGATGGCCACAATGGCTGGAGCTGCGCCGATCCAAAGCCAGGAGCCAGGAGCTTCTTCTGGGTCTCCCACGTGGGTGCAGGGGCCCAAGGAGTTGGGCCATCTTCTACTGCTTTCCCAGGCCATAGCAGAGAGCTGCACAGGAAGTGGAGCAGCCGGGTCTTGAACCGGCGCCCATATGGGATGCCAGCACTTCAGGCCAAGGCATTAACCCACTTCGCCACAGCGCCGGCCCCATATTAAAGACTTTAGGAACCAAATGAAGAGATCAAACAACGCACAAGTCCTAGAATGATCACTGGGTTGTGGACACATAGCTGAACTGTACGGCAAAGGCTTTGCAAACAAAGCTGACATCAAAACCACAACTACAGAACCTGGTCAGAACTTACCGACTAACACAACCAGGTTGATTGCCTGCAAAACAAATAAAAATCAACATTCTCCACAGAAGTTAAACAAGATTTATAATCTTACAACACATCTAGGACACAATTCATAATTACTCAGCATAGGAAAAACCAAGATATAGCACTGAGATGTAACACAAAGAAAAGAATTGTAAGACTAAGACTTTAAATTTTCATTATTTATTTTGTTTATTTGAAAGGGAGAGAGGAAAGAGAGAGCGAGCGAGCGAGCAGCAGTTTTCTTGCTGTGAGAAATGCCTTAGACTAAGACTTTAAAAACAGCTATTATGGGAACAGACATTTGGTGCAGCAGGTACATTGTCCTTTGGGATGCCTGCCTCCGTTTCAGAGTGCCTGGGTTGAGTGCCTGCCTTCAGATCCAGCTTCCTGCTCATGCATTGCTCTCAAGTGCTTGGACCATCTGCTGCCGGTTTCCCAGGAGCGCTGGCAGGGATCTGGATTGGAATTGGAGCCAGTGGAACTTGAACTGGTGCTCATATGGGATGCCAGCATCGCAAGTAGTGGCTTAACCCACTGCTCCACAATACAAGCCGCCGAAGAACCAATTCTTAAGGAGACACAACAGCACTAAATGTGTGTATGCATCTAACAACAGAACAACACACTATGTGAAGTAAGAACTGATTAGGCTGAATGGAAAAGTTGAAAAACCCACACTTATAACTGAGGACCTCAACTGGACCTACTTGACATGTTGAAATTAAATTTAAAAATTTTTTGCAAGAGACATAGAAAAGTATTAAATATTAATAAACAATTCAATAGTGTAAGAAGATGTAATAATAATAAACATTTAAGCACCTGATAACAGACCATCAACATAAATGAAGCACAAATTAACAGAATTGAAGAGAAAAATAGCACTATAATAATTTTTTGGTTATACATCAGTATCTCATTCTCTTTAATAGACACAACAATTAGAAGATAAAAAAATAGATAACTTAATACAACAAAGCAAGCAAATCTAACATACATATACAGAGCATTCCACCCCAAGACAACAGCCAACACATTCTTCTCAAGTGCAAGTGCACAAGGGACATTTTCCAGGCCAGACCATGTATTAGGTCACAAGTTAAATCTCAATAGACTTAAAAAGAAAGATATCACACAAAGTATCTTCTCTGACTACACTGAGATTATATTAGAAATCAATAGCAGGAATAAGAATGGAATATTCCCAAATTTGTGGAAGTTAAGTAGTAATTTCAACAACCGATGTATCAAAGAATAAATCACAAGTAAAATTAAAAATAATGTTTGTGGTCATACTGTCCTGATTGCACCTGATCTCGTCTGATCTTTGAAGTTAAGCAGGATTGGGTCTGGCTGATATTTCAATGAGAGACAGTACTTAAGAGATGAATAAAAATGCAAGTAAAGCATATCAACACTTATAGAACTAAGCAGAAGCAATGCTTATGGGAAATTTTATAGATACAAATGTTTTATTGAAAAATAGAAAAACTCTCAACTCAACAACATATGTTTATAAATTAAAGAAATCAAGGGGAAAAAAAGAACTAAACCTAAATTTAGCAGAAGGAAGTAAATACTAAAGATTAGAGCAGAGATAAATAGAATAGAGAACAGAACACAAAGAAAGAAAATCAATGAAACCAAATATTTGTTCCTAGAAGATTTAAAAATTAACAAACTTTGGCCAGACAGACCAAGAAAACAAGACAGAAGTTTCAAATTACTAGATCAGACATAAAAGTGGGGGTACTACTGCCAATTCTACAGACTTTTTAAAGTTTATAAGAGGGTTCTATGAATCACCGTATGTCAACAAATCAGATAACCTAGATGAAGTGGCTAAATTCTTGGAAGCACACGATCTACCTAGACTAAATTACAAAGAAATAGAAAATCGAGGGACCAGGGCTGCGGTGCAGGTTAATCCTACGCCTGCAGCGCTGGCATCCCATACGGGCGCCGGTTCAAGTCCCGGCCACTCTTCTTCTTCTTCTTTTTTTTTTTTAAAGATTTTTATTTATTTATTTGACAGGTAGAGTTACAGAGAGAGAGAGAGAGAGAGATAGAAGAGAGAAAGGTCTTCCTTCCATTGGTCCACCCCCCAAATGGCTACTACGGCCGGAGCTACACCGATCTGAAGCCAGGAGCCAGGTGCTTCCTTCTGGTCTCCCATGCAGGTGCAGGAGCCCAAGCACTTGGGCCATCCTCCACTGCACTCCCGGGCCACAGCAGAGAGCTGGACTGGAAGAAGAGCAACCGGGACTAGAACCCGGTGCCCATATGGGCTGCCAGCACCACAGGTGGAGGATTAACTAAGTGAGCCACGGCGCCGGGCCCCACTGTTCCTCTTCTGATCCAGCTCTCTGCTATGGCCTGGGAAAGCAGTGGCGGATGGCCCAAGTCCTTGGGTCCCTGCACTCACGTGGGAAACCCAGAAGAAGCTCCTGGCTTCTGGCTTCAGATTGGCGCAGTGCGCCGGCCGTTGCAGCCATTTAGGGAGTGAACCAGCAGATGGAAGACCTTTTCTCTGTCTCTCCCTCTCACTGTAACTCTACCTCTCAAATAAATAAATAAAATCTTTTTTTTTTTGACAGGCACAGTTAGACACTGAGAGAGAGATACAGACAGAGAGAAAGGTCTTCCTTCCGTTTGGATCAGCGCTGCGCTGATCCGAAGCCAGGAGCCAGGTGCTTCTCCTGGTCTCCCATGCGGGTGCAGGGCCCCAGGACCTGGGCCATCCTCCACTGCCTTCTCGGGCCACAGCAGAGAGCTGGACTGGAAGAGGAGCAACTGGGATAGAACCGGCGCCCCAACCAGGACTATAACCTGGGGTACCGGCGCCGCTAGGTGGAGGATTAGCCAACAAATGGCAAAGAGCTTGAATAGATATTTCTCCAGAAAAGATGCACAAATGGCCAATAAGCATGTAAAAATATGCTCAACATCACTGATCACTGGGGAAATAGAAATCAGAACCAAAATGAGATATCCAGGAGGAAGCATATTATCAAAAAGACAAAAAATAACACGTATTTGGTGAGGATGTAGAGAAATTGCAACCTTGGGGGCGCTGTGGGTGGGAATGTAAAATGATACAGCCTCTGTGGAAAACAGTGCGGCAGTTCCTTAATAAATGACAAACAGAGTTACCAAATGATCTAGCAACTACACTACTGGTAGTCTAATAAAAAATAATTGAAATTAGGGTCTCAAAGATATTTTGGGGGGCCGGTGCCATGGCTCACTTGGTTAATCCTCCGCCTGTGGTGCCAGCATCCCATATGGGCACCGGGTTCTAGTCCCAGTTGCTCCTTCTCCAGTCCAGCTCTCTGCTGTGGACCCGGAAGGCAGTGGAGGATGGCCCAAGTGCTTGGGCCCTGCACCTGCATGGGAGACCAGGAGAAGCACCTGGCTCCGGGCTTCGGATTGGTGCAGCGCCGGCCTTAGCGGCCATTTGGGAGGTGAACCAATGGCAGGAAGACCTTTCTATCTCTCTCTCTCTCTCTCACTGTCTAACTCTACCGGTCAAATAAATTTTAAAAAAAGATATTTTGGAACTCCCGTATCCGTAGCAGTATTGCTCACAATAACTAAAACATGACATTAACACAGTTGTCCATCGACAGAAGAGCAGATAAGTAAAATGTGGTTTTTATGTATACATCCAGTGGAATATTATTTAGTCTTAAAAAGGAAGGGAATTATGACACATGTTACAACACAGAAGAAATTTAAGAACATTATGCTAAGCAAAAGGAGCTAGTGACAATAATATAGGTAATGCATGATTCCACGTATATGAAGTACCTAGAGTGGTCATAATCATCAAGGCAGAAGGTAGAATGGTGCTGTACAGGCCATGAGGAGCTATTAATGGGTGCAGAGTTTGAGATTTATAGGATGAAAAGGGTTATGGAGAGAGATGGTGGGACGGCTGTACTGCATAGTTGGTGCATTTAAACACCAGCAATACATACTCAAAAACTGTTCCTATGAGGGCCTGGCATGTGGCCCAGTGGCTCAAGCTGCCATCTGTGACTCTGGGACCCGTGTACAGGTGCCTGTTCAATTCTTAGCTACAGCTCCAGCCATTGTGGCCATTTGAGGAGTGAACCAGAGAACGAAAGGTTCACCTCTCTCTCTCTCTCTCTCCCTCACTCTCCCTCACTCTCGCTCTCTTGCTCTCTCTCGCTCTCTCCCACTATGCTTTATTAGATAAATAAATCTTTTACAAATTGTTATGATGGTATATTTTAAAATTTATTTTGTTGCAAGGCAGAGTTACAGGGGTGGGGACAGAGAGAGAGAATCTTTCATCTGCTGGTTCACTCAGCAAACGGCTGCAATTAACAGGGCTGGGCCATACTGAAGCCAGGATGCCAGAACTCTGTCTGGGTCTCCCACGTGGGCACAGGGTCCCAAGCACTTGGGCCATCTTCTGCTGCTTTCCCAAGTCGTTAGCAGGGGGGCTGGATGGGAGGCAAAACAGTCAGGACTTGAACCAGAGCTCATATGACATCAACCTAACTCTTTGCATCACAACAGTGACCCCACAACAGTAAATTCTATATGATGTGTATTTTACCATAATAAAAAATTGAGGAAAAAACACAACACCACCATCAGCAGCAGCATGCTGTTAGCACTGCTTAGCTAGCCCTGGCTCTGTGCTAGATTTGGTCCGGAGCTCTATGTATTAACTCACAAGTGGGAACTGGGAATCCAATGCTTTGCCTAATTTCGTATTTCTCACACTGAACCTGGGGATCTTGGTACAATGCGGACTGGGATCCGGCAGGTGTTCGCTGGCTCCTACAGTGCTCTGCGGGCTGCTGCTGCTGGTGCTGCTCTGTGTGCCGCGCCTCGCGTAGCCAAAGCCTGGTGTTCCACATGTAGTAAGTCAGGAGCAAGATTCACACTCTGATTGTCAGAGACGGAGCCCCGTGCTCTTTCTATTCCAGCATCGCTATCTCCAGAGATTTGCTCCTCTCCTGCTGCAGTCTGATAGAAGGCAACTCGGCAGTTAATTACAGGCTGCCAGTTCCAGAGCGCGGTGCCGGGCAGCAGCAAACAGAAAGCACCCTTTTTCACAGTCAGCGCTCGGCTCGGCTACAGCCCCGGCTACGAGCAGTTGTCCAACCCCCAGGAGATTTGACCAGGGCCACATCAGGCTTCAAGATCGAACTTGGGGAAAAATAGCGTGTGGAGACTGATAAACGAGTTGCAGGCATCAGACGGCTCCTCGGAGGATAAAGGAGAGGGGGAAGGAGACGTGAACGAGCTTAAGGAAAGGGAATGGAGGGACGAGGGAAGCAGGTGGAGGGTGGAGGTGGAGACGGATTAAAGTCCTTCTGTGGTCTTCTGGGGGAATGATGACTATAATAAGGGACCCGGCAGCCCACTGCTTGGGCTGCCCGGCTGGGAGCAAGGCACAGCCGCTCAGGCGGCCTGCGGAGCCGTGGGCTCCGGTGACGGAGCCTGCTGATTCTTTGCATCACAGAGCTCTCATTTTGCAGGCCTAACTGTACCTACCTGAATGCTGAGCGGCTTTCGAGACGAGACGCGGGGCCGTCTCTGGTGATGATGAATTTCTGAGATATGCCCATTCTCTCTCTCTGCGGAGTGCCAGGCACTCCTAAACCAGCACACTCTTTAGAACTGTGCATGACCCTCCTGCTCCTGGAACAAGGTACAGTCCTGACAGATTTAGTTTACAAGGGTTTCCCAGGTTATACTGGCATAGGCTCTTTTCCTCTTATTTTACTTTTTAAAATGAGACAAAACTTACACACAATAAAATAAACAGTGGGGCCCAGCAGCTGAGGACACGTGTGAAGCTGGCACGCCATATCACACTGCTGGTTCAAGCCCTGGCTGCTCGCCTTCTGATCCAGCTCTCTGCTAATGTGCCTGAGAAGGCAGCGGAAAGTGGCCCAAGTACCTGGGTCCCTGCCACCCACAAGGGCCACATGGATGGAGTTCCTGGCTCAGCCCTAGCTGTTGTGACCATTTGGGAAGTGAACCAGCAGATGGAAGATCTCTCTCTCTCTCTCTCTCTCTTTCTCTCTCTCTCTCCCTCTCTCTCTCTCTCTCCCTCCGCCCCTCCTCTCTTTGCTTTTCAAACAAATAAATCTTTTAAAAATAAATCTTAAGTGTGAAATTTGATGAATTTTTACATATCTTTATTTTTGGATACACACACACACACACACACACACACACTTCCATTGGCTTTTGAAAACTCTTTCTCAAGCCCTGTAAGACAGGATATCCCCGATGCTCACAACATAGCAGAGTCTAATGGGGATCACCTCCATGGTAGTGACTCAGATTTCGCTAGTCCTGTCCCATCGCTGTTAAAGGGCCCCTCCACAAGCGATGCTCCAGGAGATGTTCTTTATTTGTTTGTGAATGAGTCTTTCACACTGTGTCAGCTACCTGTTTCCATACTGTTGTTGTATAACAAAGTCACTCACAAACCTCTGTAACACTCATCCGTAATTTTTATTTTTTATAAGGTGGAGGGTTGCATAAACATTGATTGATCTAGGCTAGACCCAGAAGGATAATTCTGCTAACCTTGGCTGGGCTTCTTATATTTTCAAGCTTCTGGAAATATAAGCTGGGTTTAGCTGGAGTTACTACATTCTGTTCCATATGTCTCTCACCTTCTTTCTGAGATCAATGGATAGCTTAGCCATGTTTTTCTCACGACAATGTCAAATGGATCAGACAGTAGACACAAAGGGGGGACACTGTGGCATAGTAGGTTAAACTGCTGCCTGCAGAGCCAGCATCCCATATGGGTACTGGTTCCAGTCCCAGCTGTTCCACTTCCCATCCAGCTCTCTGCTAATGTGCTTGGGAAAGCAGCAGAAGATGGTCCAAGCACTTGGGCCCCTGCATCCATGTGGGAGACCCAGAGGAAGCTCCTGGCTTCAGCCTGGCTCAGCCCTGGCCATTGTGGCCATTTGGGGAGTGAACCAGCAGATAGAAGATATCTCTCTGTCTCTGTCTCTGTCTCTCTTTCTACTTCTCTCTATATATCTCTGCCTTTCAAATAAATAAATCCTTTTTTTTAAAAAAAGTAGGCATGAAGCCAGCTCACTTATACCTCATTTATCAACCTCAGCAACCCAGAGTCAAGTGGAAGTACACTCTGCCTCTTGATGGCAAGGATGCAGAAATAAGGAAGAAATACTGTGGTTGTTAATGCCAGGTGCCACACCTGCCTGGAGATTCTGCTCTCCTTTTCTCATCAGGCACCAGAATCTTCTATTGTGTTCCACTATAGCTCCACACCACTGGCCTGGTCCAGTGTAGCGGAAACAGGCCAATAGCAAGGTCCAAGCTTTGGGGAAAGAGAATTTAATGCTTCCTTTTGTTATAATCTGAGAGATGGATGCTTGTCACCTTCAATTGTTTATAAACCTTGATAAAGTAGCTTTGCTTATGGTCCTTCTCTGTAGGAACCCACAGAGCTGGGACCGGAAAGAATTTCAATGACATCTACCAGGCCCACTCCTCCAAGAATGTGGGCTTTTTGTTTTCATCCCAGGAGGGCCTAAGGAAATCCTAGTGCAGTTGTGCTTTCTTGCTTCCCGAACAGATCTTCAGTTACTTCTGCACAACTCAGACTTAAATGATCTATCTTTACTTCTCATCGTGACGGTTCAGTTCATGCCTTTTTGTCATAATAACTTTTAGAAAATTATATCATTTTTAGGGCAACTGTTTCCTTTTTAAGATGCCTCTATTTTATTTCAATTAGGCATAATAATTTTCTCATCTGACAACACCCTAAATAAATACACTGTAACAAGTGGTATTTTGACATTACATTTATGGGCAAGCACACATTCACCAAATTAACTGACACATCAGTTTTCAGTCAGAGCACATCAAATGGAAGAAGCTGGCATTACATCCCATGCTTGGTTGAACCCAACATGTTTTCCTTGAATATGCAGACTTAGGAAGAAGATCAAGAGGTAGATTTTCTTCTACAACTTTTCTCAATTGTTTGTGTGTGGCATTTCCATGTGTATGAAGCACTCTTTCCCTCGATTTTTATTTCATTCTTCTATGCTACAACTTTATTTTTGTGGCACTTGGAATGCAAGATAACAATGAGCCCCAATAGGTTAAAAATTTGGTGAAGAACCTGGTAGGAAAAAAAAGACTGCCGCTCCCTCACATTGTTCCTTTACCACTGATGGCTTCTATCACACCTTCTTCTTTTGGCAGGAGCACTAAACCTCCCTACAATGCTACATTACGTGTAAATTGGATTTACTTGCTTGCAAATGCCTTGTTATTCATCTAATTTTGCTTTTACTGTTTAATTGATATGTATTATCTTTCTGCTTCTTAGTCTGAGATGGAACACATTATCATTTCTCTCATTAAAATCAATGGGACTTCAGAAAAAAATGAAGTAGACACATTTCACCTTATTCTTAAAATCTCTGGGAAAATTACAGGAAGATACTGAAAATCAGAGAAAAAAAATGCTCTGTCTAGGAACCTTGGGATTTGAGGAATGAACCTCTGGCTTTCTATAAATCCTAATAGAAGCTCATAAACCAGAAACATCAAGCACAGAAGAAATCAAATCAACACAAAACAATAAAACAAGGTAAGCCTTCTATGCACAAAGGACGGAGAAAATGGAAAGCCTTGCAGGCCAGAGCACTTCTGACAACACACGCCCTTTTCCACCTGAACATACCAAAAACAAAATAAAACAAACCACCATGTGTCCTCCCTAAATCAGCTGTGCATGGCAGCTAACGATCAGCGAGTGGAAGGAGAGCTATCGTCCCAGCTCAGTAGTAACAGAGCCCATGTAGAAGCACAGCCCTGACAGCCATCCCAGCCCAGCGGCAATGAGGGGGAACTCCATATCAGCAGGTAGACACCTGTAGAGGGATTCTGTTCTCAAAACCCGTAATTAGGAGGTCGTGTCCTTTCTTCTGCTGACCGGTAGTCACCTACAGAGGTCATATGTGTGAACGGAGCCTTGACTACCATCATGGAGTGGAAGAATAACAAGCTGTAAATAAGCACCAGAGTCTCATTTCACAAAACGCAAGTTGTCCAGGACAGAATTGAAAATCACCGGTCGGTCCTATCAAGAACCACGACAAATCTCAACTAGAATGAGAGAAAAGATGAGCAGATGCTAACACCAAGATGACACAGATGTTGGAATTATCTGACAGCAGCTTTAATACAACCATCATAAAATGCTACAGTGAATAATTACAAACATCTTGACGCAAATGAAAAAATAAACAGTCTTGGCAAAGAAATTGAAGACATAAAGGAGAACTGAGTAGAAATTCCAGAACTTAAACAGTAATTGAAAAAAATTAAAAAGCTCAGCGGAGACATTCAATAACAGAGATTACAGAGGAAATAATCACTTATCAGTGAGCAATAGAAAAGCTAAAGCAATAGAAACTACGCATTCTGAGCAATAAAGAAAATGGATTAAAAATAAATAAACAGAGTCTCAGGAACCTGTGACGCAATAACAAAAAGATCATATTATTAGAGTCTCAGAAGAAGAGAAGAAAGAATGTGGAATCGAAAAATATTCAAAGAAATAATGCTTGAAAACATTCTGAACTTGGCATAAGACATAATTAAAGATAAAGAATCTCAAAGTCAGAGAGAAAGGATACACTAACTTCAGGGGAATAGAAATTTAAATGATAGAAGCCTTCTTATGAGAAACCATGGAGCTCATAAGACAGCAGCACAATATTTTTCCAAGTACTGAAAAAACTGCAATTCTGTACTCAAGACAAATAGGCTTTAGGAAAGAAGGTGAGATAAAGAGAATTCTCAGATTGAAAAATACTAAGAGAATTTGTAGCCAACGTACCTCCTTTGGTTATCTTCTTCAAATTCTATCTATGAAATACATGAAATCTGTTCTCCTTATAATAACTTTTTAAAAGGAAAAAATGCTAAATTTTTTTCAAACAGGAAGGAAATGCTTACAGAAGGAAACTTGGAACATCAAGAGTAAACAACAACAGAATGGATAAATATATGGGGAAATGTAACAGATAATCAGTTTTGGTTTAAATATTTAAAATTATGTTATAAGGTTAAAAGCAAGATGACAAGATTGTCTATATTATCACAATTTATATAAAGGAAATATTTAATAAGATTAAGTTATAAAGGAGATAAAATAGAAGGAACCAAATAGGTAAGGTTCCTACATTATTCTTGATATGATAAAAATTGATACTAATAAATTGTGATGTTACATATGTATCCTTCAATCCTTTGAGCAAGGACTAAATTTTTTTTTCAAAGAGATAAACTCAAACATCATAGGTAAAGCAAAATATAATGCTAAAGACACAAGTAATCAGAAGTAGTCAAATAATCCAGAAGAAGACAGGAAGAGGGAAACATAGAAATATAAGAAAATAAATAATAAATTAGACTGAAGTCTCAATGCCTCAATAATTTTTAAAAATTGAATGGTATAAATGTACTAAGTAAAAGATGAACAAGTGTTGATAAACAATGTGATTTAACCATATGCTGTGTATAGGATTATCATTTCAAATATAAGTGATGTGGGTAAGTTAAAAATAAATGGATGTAAAAAGAAATACCTTGCAAACATTAGCCAAAAGAAATCTGGGGTGGCTATACTAATATCACATAAAGTAAACTTAAGAGCAAAGAAATGATCAGGGATAAACAGAGATTCTACACAATGATAAAAGGGCCAATTCACCAAGAAGGCATCACAATTCTAAATATATATTGGTAAATAATGGTGCTAGGAAAAATGCATGAGATAAAAACAAACAGAATTCAAAACAGAAATGGACATATTAATTATTATACTTTGGAATCTCAATATTTTCTCAATAAATGATAGAGCCACTACACAGAGAATCACCAAATATGTAGAATTGAACAACTGTTAGCCACGGGATCTAATTGATATTTACAGAACACTTCACTAACAAGAATTCACATTTTTATTTAAGCATATATGGAGCGGTAAAAAAAAAAAAAAAGATAGACCATATCCTGGGTCATAACACAAACCTCAATAAATTGAAAAGAATTAAAATCACATGGAGTACCATCTGTAGCCTTACTGGTAAATCTCTAAACACTTAGAAATTAGACAATACATTTCTAAACAATTCATGGGTCAAAGAGGAAGTTTCAACGGACATCAAAATCTGCATACAACTGAATAAAGAGGAAAAATAGGGGGTTGGCATTGTGGTGCAGTGGGTAAAGCCACTGCCTGTGATACTGTCATCCCATTTTGGAGCATTAGTTCAAGTCCCGGCTGCTCCACTTCCAATCCAGCTCTCTGCTGTGGCCTGGGAAAGCAGTAGAAGATGGCCCAAGTGCTTGGGCCCCTGCACCCATGTGGGAGACCCGGAAGAAGCTCCTGGCTCCTGGCTTTGGTCTGGCCCAGCCCTACTCATTGTGGCCATTTGGAGAATGAACCAGTAGATGGATGATCTCTTTTTCTGTCTTGCCCTCTCTGTCACTCTGTGACAGGAAATAAAACAAGTCTTTAAAAAAAAGAAAATGAAAATAAAACAATTAAAAGCTATGAAATACAGCTAACGTGCTGCATAGCAGGAAATTTATAGCAGTAAAATAGAATAAAAATCTCAAATTAGCAGCCTAAACTTTTGTCTCAACAAAGTAGAAAAAGAACAATAAAAAAAAAGCAAGCAAACAAAAGAACATGAGGAATCTAAGAATGGAAAAACTAAAACTGAAAACAGGAAATCAGAGGAAAGGAATAAAATAAGATCAAATTCACTTAAAATATCAACAAAACTGATAAACCTCTACTAATATTGATGAAGGAAAAAGAGAGAAGCACAAGAATTCCCTATTGCAAATGAAAGGAGATACTGTGAACGCACAGCCGTTAAAGGACTAATAAGGGTGCAGGCATTTAGCCATTGATGAAGATATTCACGTCCCACATCAGAGTGTCTGGGTTCAATTCCGAGCTCTGGCTCCTGACTCCAGCTTCCTGCCAATGTAAACCCGGGGAGGCAACAGTGATGGTTCAAGTAATTGGGTCCCTGACAGCAGCATGGAGAACCACATTAAGTTCTTGGCTCCTGGCTCCTGGCCCCTGGCCCTGGCCCTGGCCCTGGTCCAGCCATAGCTGCTGCACACATTTGATGGAGGTGAACCAATGGATGAGAGCTTTTTATCATTCTCTCTCTTGTCTCTCTCCACCTCTCTCTTTCTCTGTCAGTCTTTCAACATCTCAGATAAATAAAAAAGGAAAAACAGAATAGTACAAATAGCTTTATACATGTAAATTCAACAAGTGAAAATAAGTGTAATCCATTACATTAACAGGCCAAAGAAGAAAAATTGCATGATCACATTAATTGATGCAGAAAAGTTATTTAATGAAATCTCAACATCAGTTTCTTTTTTTTTCTTTTTTTGACAGGCAGAGTGGACTGTGAGAGAGAGACAGAGAGAAAGGTCTTCCTTTTGCCGTTGGTTCACCCTCCAATGGCCGCCGCGGCCGGCGCACCGTGCTGATCCGATGGCAGGAGCCAGGTGCTTCTCCTGGTCTCCTATGGGGTGCAGGGCCCAAGCACTTGGGCCATCCTCCACTGCACTCCCTGGCCACAGCAGAGAGCTGGCCTGGAAGAGGGGCAACTGGGACGGAATCCGGCGTCCCGACCGGGACTAGAACCCGGTGTGCCGGCGCAAGGCGGAGGATTAGCCTAGTGAGCCATGGCACTGGCCTCAATATCAGTTTCTAAGAAGAACTTTCAGTAAGCTAGAAACTGAAATGAACTTGCATACCCTCAACTGGATAAAGGACAATTACAAAATAGAAATAAAGGAAGAAAAAGAAGGAAAGAAAACAAGAAAGGACGGAAGGAAGGAGAGAGAAATAAAGAGAGATAGAGAGAGAGAGAAAGAGGAAAAAAAAAGAAACTATGATTAACACACACAATGTGAAAAACCCTTTAAGATTGGAACCAAAACAAGGAAGTCTGTCACTACTCTTATTTAACATGGTATTCACGTCTTCATCTGTGCAATAAGAAAAAGATATAAAAGGCATATATCTTGGAAAGGAAGTTTTAAAACATGATTGCCCACATAGGATAGCCCCCAAGGAATCCATAGGAAAATTCCAACATCTAATAAATGAATTTGAAAATTTTAAACACATTTCTGAAACAATGAACTATTGAACAACAAAATGAAAAAATCAACATCATTTATAATTGTTCCCAAAATAACACCATGTATACATCTAAAAATACAGAAATTATATGCTAAAAACTGAAAAATTTTAATGAAAGAAATCAACAAAATATAAACAAATGGAGAGACACTATCATGTCTGCAAACTGGGAGACTAAGCATTATAAAAGATGCTAATTCTTCTAAATTGATCAGTAGCTTCAACAAAATTTCCATAAAAATTCCAGAAGACTGGGAGAAAATATTTGCAAATCACAGATCTGAGAAAGGATTCATATCCAGAATACACAAAGAATTCTCTAAGCTCAACAGTAAGAAAGCACAAAATCCAATTAGGTAAAAGATGAAAGACTTGAATAGCACTTCACCAAAGAAGATATATGAGTGGAAATTACGCACGTGACAAAATGTTCAGAATCATTATCCATTAGGCAAATGCAACTTAAGACCTCTACACACCAAATAAGAATTATTAAAATACTTTTTGAAAAAACACTGACAATACCAAGTACCAGTGAAGATGCAGAGGAACTGGATCTCTCACTCATTTCTAGTGGGAATGCAAAATTGCACAATCACTTTGGAAAATTTGGGCTGTTTCTCAAAAAGTTAAACATACACTTACCATACAATCCGGAGATCACTCTTTCAGACAGTTATCCTAGAAAAATGTGAAGTTACTCTTCTGCAAAAAGAAAAAATCCTGTATACAAATGTACTTAGCAAATTTACATGTGTAATAACGCCAAACTGAAAACAGTTTCAATGACCCTCCATGGGTTAATGGATAACAAACCCTGGTACATTCCAACCATGGAATATTACTCATCAATAAAAAGGAATGAACTATTGATACATGCAACAGCTTGGATTGATAAATGTGATTATACTGAGTAAATGAAGCCAATCTTCAAAGGTGAAAAATATATATGTATATATGTATAATATTTTCAAAAAGAAAAATGTATGAGGAAAATACAATGGTAGCTGGCAGGGGATTAAGAGTTCTTTTGTGGGGACACAAGAATTCCACGTCTTGATTGCGATGGTGGTTGTATAAATCTATACATGTGATCAAAGTTTGTGGAACTATACACACACACAAAGTAAATGAGCACCTGCCAGAACAGTGGAGTCAGAGCGAGGTCTCTAGTCTAGTTAATTGCATTATACCAATGTCAGTTTCCTGCGTTTGATAATATACTGTTGTTATGTAAGATGTTTCCATTATGGGAAGCTGAGTCATAGGTGTAGGGGACTTCTCTAGTATTTTTTGTCACATCTTGTGAGTTTATCATAATTATAAAATAATAAGGTGAAATTTCTTTGCTATATTGTAAACTGTATCTTGAAGATGTATTTTCTTTATTTTTACATTAAATAAATTTTTTAAAGATTTGTTTATTCATTTATTTGAAAAACAGAGTGACAGAGAAAGGGAAGGAGAAAGACAAAGAGATCTTCCATCTGCTGATTCACTCTCCAAATAGACGTAAAAGCCAGTGTTGGGCCAGGTCAAAGGCAGGAGCCCAGAACTCCATCCAGGTCTCCCACCTGGGAGGCAGGGGCCCAAGAACTCAGGCCATCTTCCACTGCCTTTCCAGGTGCATCACAGGAAGGTGGATATAAGCAGGGTAGTCAGGACCTGAACAAGGTAGCACGTGGGCATCCCAAATGGTGACTTCACGTACTGCACCACAATGCCCACCCCAGTTTATTTTAATGGAAATATTTTTTCATGTCATGGTTAAATTATGTTGTTTCAAGAATTAATAAAAGTCATTAAATGAGGAAAATGAGACTAGTCTAATATCTCTTCTGATGAACCAACCCTTATGATCTAGAATCTGTGACCTTTTAGGTACAACCTTGTCACGTAGGTAAAATTGTATCACAAATAATTCTGTAAGAATTGTACACAGAATTTCTTCCCCCTTGTCTCAGTAAACTTTGGATGCCTAAGAAATCAGCTATATTAGTTTTATATTGCTTTCTAACAAATTGATTTCAACCTGGTGGCTCAAGACTATATCTTTTTATGTACTCACTTTTCTGTAGGTCAGCAGGCCAGCCTAGCATGGTTGGGGTCCCTGCGGGGGCGGGGGAGGGGGCACACAGCTGAAACCAAGTTGTCAGACTGAGTTCTAATCTGGAAACTCTGGAAGAAAACTCGGCTTCAAGGATCATTCTTGCTGGTGGTGGCCAGTTACTGGACTGAGGTCCCAGCTCCTCATTGGTGCTCACCTGAGGGCCACTTTCAGCTCCTAGAGATCACATGTGACTTTTTCCATCTTCAAACCAGCAACGGTGTGTTGAATCATTCTTGTGCTTTGAATCGCTGGCTTCCCTCCTACTTCCAGCCAGGGAAAACTCTACTGTAGGTTAGATCAACCCAGCACAATCTTCTTTTCTTTGTTTTTTAAATTGTCCTAAAAAGCACACAACAGAAAATTTATTATCTTAAAAAATTTTAAGTGTACAATAGAGTGGTGTTAACCACCCGCACATTGCTGTGCAATGGATCTCAAACTCTTTTCCATCTTGGAAAACTGAGCTACTTTATCCACTGAGGAGCGATCTCCCTTTTTCCCCACCCCAGGCCCTGGTAATCACCACTTACTTTCTGTTTCTGAGTTTGATTACTTTAGATATCTCAAATAAATGAAGTGATGCAACATTTTTCTTTTTGTGACTGGCTTATTTCATTTCATGCAATGTCCTCAAAGCTTACCCATGTACCATACTGATAGAATTTCCTTCATCGTAGTAACAACTTTAATGATTAATTTTAATAATAGTAATACAGTATTTTATTGTATGTGTGCACCATGTTTTCGTTACATAATCATCCTTTGAGAATAATGCTGTAATGAACATGGGTGGGCAAATCTCTCTTTCAAATCCTGTTCTCTTGAATATATGCCCAGAAATGGGACTTCTGGGTTGTATAGTAATTGTTTTAATTTTTTGATGAGTTTCCATACTATTTCCCATAATGACTCCATTATTCTATACACCCACTTAATAGTATAAAAAGGTTCCAATTTCTCCACACCCTGTCAATTCTCACTGTTCTCTCTCTCTCTCTCTCTCTCTCTCTCTCTCTTTTGTTAGTGGCCATCCTAAAGGGTGATTTGCATTTCCCTGAAAATGTGTGAGATTGAACATATTTCATATGCACGCTGGTCATTTATATTTCTTCACTGAATTTTTTATTTGTTGTTGTTGCATTGAATTTCGTTATACTCACGTATTTGGGGTATGAACTTCTTATTATACATATGATTCGTAAATATTTTCTCCAATTCCATAGGTTAACTTTTCATTTTATTGAATTTTTATCCTTGCTGTGCTGAAGTTTTAAGTTTAATGTAATCTCATTTATTTAATTTTGCTTGTGTTACCTGTACTTTCAGTATGGTAGCTAAGAAATAATTGCCAAATTCAGTATCATGAATCTTTGCTCTTAGGTTTCCTTCTAGGAATTTTATAGTTTTAGATTTATGTTTAGACCAGTTTTGAGTGAATTTTTGTACATGGTATAAGAGTCCAAATTTATTCTTTTCTTGTGGATATTCCATTTTCACAATATGATTTTTTGAAAGAACTATCCTTTCCCCATTGCATAGCCTTGACACCTTATAGAAGATCATCTGACCATTTATATAAGGGTGGCTTTCTCGATGCTCTGTTCTGTTCCATGGGCCTATGCATCTATTTTTATGCCAGTGCCATACTATTTTGATTACTACTGCCTTATAATTTTTAAAAGATTTATTTATTTATTTATTTAAAAGGCAGAGTTACAGAGAGGCAGAGGCAGGGAGAGAAAGAGAAGTCTTCTATCCGCTGGTTCACTCCCCAAATGGCCTCAATGCCTGGAACTGGGCCGATCTGAACCCAGGAGGCAGGAGCTTCTTCCAGGTCTCCCATGCAGGTGCAGGAGCCCAAGCACTTGGGCCATCTTCTACTGCTTTCCCAGGCCACAGCAGAGAGCTGGATCAGAAGAGGAGCAGCCGAGACCAGAACTGGTGTCCATATGGGATGCCGGCACTGCAGGCGGCAGCCTCACCCACTACACCACAGCACAGGGCCCTATAATGTAATGTTAAATCAGGAACTGTGATGGCTCTGGTTTTGTTGTTGCTCAAGATTGTTTTGGATATTTCAGGTCTTTTGTGGCACCATGGGAACTTAGAATTGTTTCTTTTTCTGTGAAAAAATGTCATTGGAATTTTCATAGAGATTGTATTGAATCTGTAGATCTCTTTGGGTAGTATGGAAATTTTTTTTAAAATTTTTTTGGGTAGTATGGAAATTTAAATATTAATTCTTCTACTCCGTGAACATGGGATAGCTTTCTGTCTATTGTGTCTTCTTCAATATCTTTAATCAATGTTTTACAGCTTTCAGTATGCAGATCTTTTGCCCCGTGGTTAAATTTATTCCTCAGTATTTTATTTTTGATGCTGTAATAATTGATATTTTTTGAAATTTCTTTTTCAGATAGTTATAATTAGTGTATAGAAATGTGACAAATTTTTGCATGTTGATTTTGTGTCTTGAAAATTTATTTCATTCATTTATTTTTCCAACAGTTTCCTGGTGAGTCTTTAAGCTTTCTATATACAAGATGTCATCTTCAAACAGACAGTTTTACTTTTCTTCTGATTTGGTTGACTTTTATTTCTTTTTCTTGTTTAATTGCTCTAGCTAAGGCTTCCAGTACTACATTTAATAGAAGTAACAAGAGTGAATTTCCTTGTCTTGTTCCTGATTTTAGAGAAAATAGTTCATCTTTTCATGAATGAGTATGATGCCACTGCTTTTACTATGTCAAAACATATTTCTCCTTTATGTGAATTTTTGGGAGATTTTTCCATGAAAGGATGCTTAATTTTAACAATTGCTTTCACTGTATCTATTGAGATGGTCATGTGGAGTTTATCCTTCAGTCTGTTAATATAATGTATCTATTTTTCACTTCAGTTTCATCACTGTCTGCTTCATGTATTTGGATGTTTTTCTGTTAAGCAAATACATTTTTAGAATTATTAGATTTTCCTGGTTTATTGACCCTATTAATCATTATATAATGAATTTATCTCGTGATAGTTTTGACTTAAATTCTATTATGTCTGATATAAGTATGGACACCTCCATACTCTTTTAAAATTTTTTTGTTTTGTTCAGAGATCTTACACATTTCTTGTTTTAAGGATTTATTTATTTCAAGGAGAGAGAGAGAGATCTTCCATTTGCTCATTCACTCCCCAATGACCACAACGGCCAAGGCTGGACCAGGCTGAAGCCAGAAGACTGGAGTTCCATCCGAGTCTCCCACATGGATGGCAGGGGCCCAACTACTTAGGCATTCTCTACTGCCTTCCTAGACACATTAGCCTGGAGCTGGACTGGAAGCAGAGCAGCCAGTACTCGAATCAGCACTCCAACACCGGATGCCTGCATTGAAAGCTGAGAATTATCTTGCTAAACCACAATGCCAGCCCCACCTCTACACTTTATAAGTCACAGTTCACATGCAATATCTTCTTTTCCATTGTTTCATTTTTAGGCTGCATATGCCATTTTATCTAAAGTGAATCTCTTGTAGGAAGCATATAGTTGGATCTTGTTTTTTACTCATTGATCCATTCTGTCTTTTGATTAGGGGGTTTAAGCCACTGACATTTTAAATAATCATTTATAAGGAAATACTAGTATCATCTTGTTAATTGTTTCTTGTGTGTCTTGTAGTTATTTTGTCCTTCTTTTTTCTCTCTTTCTGCCTTTTTTCATATTTTGTTGATTTCTTTATGGTGATATGGTTTTATTTCTTTATGATTTTCTTTTAAACATATTATATTTATGTTTTTGTGATTACCATGAGGAATACATAACTTTGCATAGTTATCCCAATCTATTTTCAACTTAAATTCGATCATACACAATATTTTGACTCCTTTATATCTCCCCCTTATGTGCTATCAATGTCACAAAGCACACATTTATATACTTTATCTCCTTTAAAATATTGATAGATATTCTCTTATGCATCTGTTAAATTTTATAACTGAATTAAGTGATATATGCACCGCAATTGCATGATTACAGGATTCTGTATCTGCCTATAGATTTAGCTTTGCGAGAGAACTTCACATCGTCACATATTTCGCTTTAAGGCTTTCTTCAATAATTCTTGTAAGGTAAGACAAGTGGTGATGAAGTTCCTCAAGTTTTATTTAACTAAAAATGGTCATTGCTTCTCCTTAACTTCTGAAGGGCAACTTTGTTGAAAATAGTGCTATTATTTCTCATTTTTTTCATACAGCCCTTTGAATATATCATCCTACTCCCCTCTGATCTAAAGTGTTTCTTCTGAGAAATCCACTGATAATCTTAGGGCTGTTTCCCTGTACATGAGGGGTTGCCTTTCTCCTGATGCTTTCAGGATTCCTTCTTTATCTTTGATTTTGACAGTGTGATTATTATGTCTCCTGGTGTGGACCTCTTTGGGGTCATTTTATTGGAACCCTTTGAACTTACTGAACTCGGATATTCCGTCCCTCCTTCCATTTCGGAAGGTTTTGACAATAATATCTTCAAAAAGTTCTTTGTCTCTATTTCTCCTTTGGTGATCCTTTAATGCATATATTGATTTGCTTGATAGTGTCCCATAAGTCCCTTAGGCTTTTTTACCTTTTTCTTTCTTTTTAATTTTTGTTCCTCTGATTTGACCATTTCAAAAGACCTGTATCTTCAAGTTTATTAATTCTCTTTTGCTTTATCAAGTCTGCTGTTGATTTATGCTAGAAAACATTTTGATTCTTATTGCATTTTTCAACTCCATAATGTGTTTGGTTCTTTTTTATTGTTTCTATCTCTAATTTTGTTCATTCATTGTTTCCTTGATTTCATTTGGCTGTTTGTGTTCTCTTGTAATGCACTGAGCACCTTTAAGAATATTATTTTAAAATCTTGGTCAAATAATTCATAAATCTCTGCTTCTTTAAGGTCAGTTTCTGTGAATTTATTTTTCTCCTTTGATTGGGCCATGTTTCTCTCTTTCTTCATGAGCTCTGTCATTTTGTGTTGTGATTTTTGCATTTGAAAAAAATAAAGCATCTACCTCTGGTCTTTGTGGACTGGCTCTGTACAGAAGATGTTTACCAATCAGCCTGGCTAGAGATTCTGTTGGCCTCTCAACATTTGTATGGGGATGCATCTTCCCTGGGCTTATTTGTTTGATTTCCCAATTAGAGATGTTTTCCAGTTTTTTTTTTTCAGGAGCTTGTAACGTCTTGTTCTCTCTGGTGTGTGTCCTTAGCACTGCAAGTTCTCCAGTGCTGCAACAAGCTATTAAGCTTTCTTTCATTCTCTGTGGCCGCCAAACATTCCAAGTATTTTAGTTTACCACCAACAGCCTAAGTCAGGCAAGACAGAAACCAGTCCCTTGAGCAGCCCCTGAAAATCTAGAACAGTTGGGCATATCTTTCATTATTCTCTCTCCCTCCCGAAGGAGAAAGCACGAGCTGGACACTTCGTCCCAATCACATGAGGCTGTACCAGCTTCTGTTTGCGGTACCACACATTCTTTGGCGGTGCAGCAAGTATTGAACTCTGTTTTGTTCTCAGCACTCTGAGTCAGATAAGAAAGAAACTGTTCCCTTGGACAAAAATATAAATAAATAAAATCGCCTCCAATCAAAACAAAACAGAACAGAACATTGGATGTACATTCCACTCTTTGTCTTTTTCCCCAAAAGAGGTGTCCACAAGTTGAATTTTTTCTCCCAGTGGTGCTGTTGGATTGGAGGAAGGATGGATCCCATTAAAATGAAATCGCTTTTCTTGCCATTTCAATGGTGCTTCTCCTGGTCTCCCATGGGGTGCAGGGCCCAAGCACCTGGGCCATCCTCCACTGCACTCCCTGGCCACAGCAGAGAGCTGGACTGGAAGAGGGGCAACCGGGACAGAATCTGGTGCCCCAACCGGGACTAGAACCCGGTGTGCCGGCGCCACAAGGCGGAGGATTAGCCTGTTGAGCCGCGGCACCAGCCGGTTTAGAGCTTCTTACTACACCATACTGCTGAAATCACTTTAAAATTAATGTCTAATCTTCCTTTTTTTTTTAATTTGACAGGTAGAGTTATAGACAGTGAGAAAATGAGACAGAAAGACAGAGAGAAAGGTCTTCTTTCTGTTGGTTCACTCCACAAATGGCCACTACGGCCGGCGCGCTGCGCCAGGAGCCAGGTGCTTCCTCCTGGTCTCCAATGCAGGTGCAGGGCCCAAGCACTTGGGCCATCCTCCACTGCCTTCCCACGCCACAGCAGAGAGCTGGACTGGAAGAGGGGCAACCAGGACTAGAACCGGTGCCCATATAAGATGCTGGCACGGCAGGCGGAGGATTAACCTAGTGCACCATGGCACCGGCCCTAATCTTCCTTTTTTTCTTTTTTTTTAAAGTAAACTGCTCCCTAAAAATAATCTAATCATGGAAATGATATCTCACCATATTCCATTCCACAGGGATTAAAGTAGGACATTTTAGGGTCCCTGTGAGAATTCTGCTTGCGACATCATTCTAAAAGTTAGTGTCTTAAGGAAAACACTTCTTTCATCTACTCATAGTTCTGGTCAGTTCTCTGATCTGAGTTGGATTAGCTGGAGCTGATGGTCCAAGATAGTCTCACGGCCATGTGTGGAGCCTCAGCTGAAATGTCTGGGTTGGACACATGGTTAGAGCACGTTGTCTTTCATTCTTCAGGAATCTAACCCAGGGGAATTCACATGGTGGCCAAAAGTTCATGGCAGCAAGAGAATGAAGTCTCAGTTTACAGAACTTTTCAAGTTTCTATTAGAGCTAGATTTACCAATGTTCCATTGGACAAAGCAAGTCATGTGCCAAGGCCAGATCAAAGGGGTGGAGAAGCAGGCTACATCTTTTTGATGAGAGGAGCTGCAATGATTTTATGGCTATTTTTTTGTGATATATGGCAAACGCCTAACTAGCAGCATATTTATTATGAGCAGTATTTCATTCTGTGAAATCTTGATAAAACCAGATTGTTAGGTAGTTTCTTGAACTTCATTTTTAACAGGATTTGACTAGTATTAATCACTCGCACATAAATTATACAGCAGCACAGCTTCTGACTTGAAATACCAGGCTAATCACCTTGGCTTTTAGCTTTTTTTTGGCTAGGGAAGACTTGGATTCACAATGCATTGAAAATTGCAAATAACATTTACATGTGTACGGCTTTGTTATTTGATTTTTTAAAATATTTATTTATTTATTTGAAAATCAGAATGACACAGACAGAAGGAGAGGCAGAGAGAGAGAGAGAGAGAGAGGTCTTCCATCCGCTGGTTCACTCCCAATTGGCCCCAACGGCCAGAGCTGCACTGATCTGAAGCCAGGAGCCAGGAGCTTCTTCTGGGTCTCCCATGTGGGTGTAAGGGCCTAAGGACCTGGGCCATCCTCTACTGCTTTCTCAGGCCGTAGCAGAGAGCTGGGTCAGAAGTGGAGCAGCTGGGACTTGAACTGGCACCCATATGGGATGCCAGCCCTGCAGGCAGTGGCTTTACCTGCTACACCACAGCATCAGCCCTGTTATTTGTTTTTATCTCACTGGTATTTCTTGCCTTTTTTATGACATGAAGATGAATGCTTGCAACTTCAACAACCAGTAGAAGATAATATTAAGAAACTCTGTTTAGGAGAGACACACTAGTTTACTACATTGCATTGATAGTTTAAAACAATGACAAAGAAGTAACTACTAGAAAGAGATGTACAAGTTAGCCATGACAACAAAATTACAGAAAGCAACAAAAATTTTTGGAGCAAAATGTTGTTCCACTCTGATGATTGGAATAGGCTTATGGGAAGGTCCATTGATGCCAAAAATGGACATTTAGGGCCACCAAGAACCTGTGAAAAACAATAATTGTCTCACTTCGATCCTGAACTGGGAGTGAGTATGTAAATAATTTTGGTCCTATTCAGGATGCCACTGTGAACCAAACATCTGAGATTCTTTGTGCGGTAGGATAACATTTTTGTAAATAAATAATAATTATAGCTAATATTTGTTAAATAATTACTATTTTCTAGGCACGGATTCAAGTGTTTTACCAAAATGAACTCATTTAATCTTTATAATGCCTGTATGAGGTAAAGTACTGCTATTATCAAACAAGGAAACTCTGGCACAGTGAAGTTAATTAGCCCAAAATTACATAGCTAAAAAATAGCAGAGTAGGACTTTGAACCCAGGCAGCCTGGCTTCAGAGCCTGTTCTTGCAGCCATTATGCCATCATGTGTGTGTGTGTAAACCTGGAAAGACACACACAAAAATTAAATCATTATTTCTAGGTGATGAGATGACATATGATTTTATCTTTGTTTTTTTATTCAGCTGCATGTTCTAATTTTTTCCGTAACGTGTTGTCCTACTTGTACAATTCTGCGAAAGGCTTCTAAAGATCATACAATTGACTGCCTCCTCCCACACCCTGCCTCACCTCGAAGAAACAGTTCTTCGAGGGCTCAGGCAGAGGGGTGAGCTCATCAGTACCCCACACTTTTCCCTCCTTTCTGCTCTGCTTAGCTCTGTATGTTAGCATATTTGTACCTTCATGTTTGTGAACTCAGTTGAAAGATGCTTGCCACAGGGCTGGCACTGTGGCGTAGCAGGTAAAGCCTCTGCCTGCAGTGCCGACATCCCATATGGGCGCTGGTTCTAGTCCCGGCTGCTGCACTTCCGATCCAGCTCTCTGCTATGGCCTGGGAAAGCAGCAGAAGATGGTCCAAGTCCTTGGGTCCCTGCACCCATGTGGGACACCTGGAAGAAGCTCCTGGCTCCTGGCTTCAGATCAGCACAGTGCTGGCCATCGTGGCCAATTGGGGAGTGAACCAGAGAATGGAAGACCTCTCTCTCTCTCTCTCTCTCTCTCTCTCTGCCTCTGCCTCTTTGTAACTCTGCCTTCCAAATAAATAAATAAATCTTTAAAAAAAAAAAAAAAAGAAAGATGCTTGCCACAACTCCAGGCACCCCAGCCTCATTCAAGGACAGGAAGCAATGCTGATAACCACAAGGACAAAAAGGTTTTTACATTCTGGGGCTCTCCTGTTATCAGAACAGCCAGGTGAAAGACTCCTCTTTTATAGTATTGGTCCAAACTGGGTCACATGTAGCTTCCTATCTGCAAATGAAGCTGGGAAATTGAATATGTGGTTTCTAATTTCAGTAGTGGAGGGAAGCAAAGAAGGGGCTTGGGGATGCCAGAGGTTCTCTCCCATCCTGTGACTAGCAGGAAAGATATTTCTTTCCTGAAAGACTCCCCAGACAGCTTCTAAGGATCTGACAGCCAATACCTCGGTCAGCAATTCAGGAGTTCTGGGTTCTAGTCCCTTCTCATAGTCATTTGCCTTGAGACTAGAGAAATCGCTTACCTCCTTTCTCAGGCTCCTAGTTTACTTGACTGTCAAATGAGTGCATTGTACTGGTTGATCACTAAGGCACCTGACATTGTGACACTGGCTAATACTGCAAACCAGCGGACCCTGTGACTACTTATGTTGTGGAACAGTCCGCAGTAAGTCGCACTCTCACAAGAGCCTCCCGTCACTGGCTTTGAAAGGAAAGGAAACAAAACATGTACAAGTTCAAAAAGGAGGTAGCTGTAAGAACACACAATCTCTGTTTCAAATCAACAAAGACAGGCAGATTATTTCAGCCCCAGGTGAATCTTAATCTCCAGAAAAATAATATCAGTGCTGAGCAAAATTTCTGGAGATAATAAGCCTGCTCAAGAACAGCAGACCTATTATAAGATGGTAATCAGTCATTTCCTGGGCATGCCATGATTCCCTTTGAAAATACCACTGCCAACACAGTGTTTCTCTCTAATTCAGTGTCACTTGTCCCCTTCCCCGTGTGTGTGTGTGTGTGTCTGTGTGTGCATGAGGTCACTTGCCTTTTGTGGTAGATACTGTGTTTGGCTTGCTCAGTTTTTTTTTTTTTTTTTGACAGGCAGAGTGGACAGTGAGAGAGAGACAGAGAGAAAGGTCTTCCTTTTGCCGTTGGTTCACCCTCCAATGGCCGCCGCGGCCGGCGCGCTGCGGCCGGCGCACCACGCTGATCCGATGGCAGGAGCCAGGTACTTATCCTGGTCTCCCATGGGGTGCAGGGCCCAAGCACGTGGGCCATCCTCCACTGCACTCCCTGGCCACAGCAGAGAGCTGGCCTGGAAGAGGGGCAACAGGGACAGAATCCGGCGCCCCGACCAGGACTAGAACCCGGTGTGCCGGCGCCGCAAGGCAGAGGATTAGCCTAGTGAGCCGCGGTGCCGGCGGCTTGCTCAGTTTTTAACCCACCCTCTTTCTCAGCTACCTTCTTATACTGAAGACTAGAAAACTAGTATTACATTTTCCCGGATTCCTGGGCAACTTGGCTTCTGGTGTTAATTTTAGATTTGCTGACTAGATGTACTCATGTAAGTTCTGGAAAGTAGAAGTGAGGCAGGGATCAGAATTCCACCTTTTGGCTATTTTTCTGAACACAGGGGCATTTATTTGTAAAAATGTGCAGTTTCCATGTTCATGCTCCACTTTGGGCATTGAGAGGCCGCTGGCAGCAGTGCACTCAGGGATAACGGATCCTTCTTAATTTAACTCCTGGTCGGTGGATCACAGATGCAGTGCTTTGTTCTTGAACTCAATATTTGGTAGGCTCAAAAGTAGTACTACTCTGGTGTGTCGGTATTGTGTCATTCCATGAATCATTCATAGGGGTGTAGTTTGGAAACCACTCCTTCATACCTTCCAATGATACCATAAGCCACCAATTCTTGGTATAAACTCCTTCTATCACATACAACTGGGATTTCTCTTTCCTGCAATTAATCCCGGCTGTTATTTCTTCTAAAATATCTATCAATAAAGCACACATGCTTATGCCGAAATAAAAAAGGATCTCTACTCTACTTTATGATAGTGTAGCTATGCTCCTACCCACCTTCACACTTTCCTTATTAATGCATCTTTAGCGAAACAGACATGGAGGTGTAATGGGAGGACCACACAGAGCGGCCAACAGGAATCTCTTATATGGATAATTCCAGTCTCCAGAAAAGAAGGCTTAAAAATAAAGGTCTTGGTGATGAAGAGTTATAAGGTTTAGACTTCATTGTCACATTAGCAAATAACCAATAACCACTTCTTATGTATTTATTTGAGAGAGAGAAAGAGAGAGAGAGAGAGAGAGAGAGAAAGTGCTTCCACTTGTGATTTCACTTTTCAAATGCCTGCAATAGCTGAGGCTGGATTGGGGCTGAAACAGAGAGCCTGGAACTCAATCTAAGCCTGCCAGGTGGGTAGCAGGAATGCAAGTACTTAGACCATCAGCACTGCTTCCCAGGGTCTGCATTAACAGAAAGCTGGAGTCAGCAGCCTAGGCTGGAAATCAAACCCATGTACTTTTTTTTAAAAGGTTTCCTTCCGTTGGTTCACCCCCCAAATGGCTGCTACAGCTGGCACCGCGCTGATCCAAAACCAGGAGCCAGGTGCTTCTCCTGGTCTCCCACGTGGGTGCAGGGCCCAAGCACTTGGGTCATCCTCCACTGCACTCCCGGGCCATAGCAGAGGGCTGGCCTGGAAGAGGAGCAACCAGGACAGAATCCGGTGCCCCGATCGGGACTAGAACCTGGGGTGCCGGCGCCACAGGCGGAGGATTAGCCTAGTGAGCCGCGGCGCCAGCCAAACCCATGTACTTGGATGTGGGATGTGGATGTCTTAACCGCTGGGCTAAATACTTGCCCTAACCCCATCTTCTTGTACCGTTCATTTCTTCTCCATAATTTCTGCAGGTGCCGCTTAAGCAGAGTGTCTCTGGAACTCAACAAAAGACATGGGATGGTGGTTATGGGCTAGTGTTTTAGTTTGTAGGCACTGACGCCTGAATTCTGAAGTGAAAAACCAGGTGTTCATGTTCAACTTCCACCTGTAATTGTTTGCTATTTGGTTCTAGAATTCAGAAAAAAAAGACACTCAGAAAATGCACCTAAGAAGGATATCCTATCAAGTTGAGTGGCATATTTCTAAATGTCACAGAAATGTGTATAGCTAAATGACTTGTAGAAAGTGTAGGTGGGCCACCAAGCCTTGCAATGTGCGACAGAGGTCTTTGCTGTGAGACTACATCAGAAGTGGGATACTTTAGGAAGTTCTTATGCTATTTGAAGCCTTAATACCTTTGGTCGAGTTTGTCAATCACATCTCTTCTTTCAAACATATTTCACTTTATGATAATTTCCACAATATTTAGTGAATTAATAAAAAACTCTTTTGTTGGGTTAGAGCTGTAAGAACTTGGCAAATTTACTCTTGTCCATTTTTTCTCCAAATCTGTAGAGGAAGGAAAATTATATGGACTGTATTTGAGATTCTAGAACTAGCTAACAAGGATTTTATTTTAAAGAAGAGTTTGATAATGAGAAAATGAACATACTTACATACTATTGGTTAAAGTGTAAATTGGTACAAGAATTCTGAAGGGCAATATGGCAATGCATATAAAAATTTTAAATGGGTGCTTCTTGATTCACAAATTCAACTTGTTAAAATTTATCCTAAGGAAAGAATCAGACAACTTCAGGAAGATATATGATGTCCAAGAATGTTCACTGAAGGACTCTTTATAAAATTTAAAAAGTGGAAATAGCCAAAATGTCTGTTAGTGGAACAGCGGTTTAATAAAATATGGTGGAGTGACAGGCATTATAGCACAGTGGGTTAAACTTCTACTTGAAAGGCCAGCATCCCATACATCCCACTTCCAATCCAGCTCCTTGCTAATGTTCCTAGGAAGCAGTGAATTATGACTAAAGTACTTGGGTCCCTACCACCCACATGAGAGACCTGGGTGGAGTTTCTGGCTCCTGACTTCAGCCTGGCCCAGTCCCAGATATTAGTGCCCTTTGGAGAATAAACCAGCAAGTGAGTGATATTTCTCTCTCTCTCTTTCTCTCTCTCTCTCTCTGCCTTTCAAATAAATCTTTAAAATTATGTCTTTGCAAAAATTAATGAAAAGAAAAAAAGAGAGGGAAACAGGGGCTTGGGAGAGGGAGAGGGAGAGAGAGGGAAGTATGGTTATTTTCTTAGAACTGTATCTATGAAATACATGAAATCTGTTCTCTTTATATTAATAAAAATAAATAAATATTTTAAATATGATGGAGCTTTCTAATAGAATATTATGCTAGGTCAAGGGAATTTACATTTTTGACATAAAAACATATTTGCAGTAAACTGAGTGTTAATAAAAGCCAGAGAGTGTTTTTGTATATTATGTATATTTTGTGTGATTTGTATATTCTGCTACCATTTATACTTGACTCATGACAGATCCTTAATAGTATTTAGTGAATTAATTAATGTAAAATTTTTTATATATTTATATATGCATTATATATTCTGGATGGATATATTCTTATGCTAATAATGTTTTTTTTATTATCATTGGGGAGGGTTCAAGGCTAAGGCCAAAGTGGAGATTATTAGAAACAACTCTTAATCATTTTTCTTCTTCTGCCATTGTTTGAATTTTAAAATAAATATGTATTATTTAGTAATTTCTAACTGTTATTTCTATTTTGAAATAATACAGCATTCTCAGATTTTAACAGACACTGATACACAGACCACACTAGAATTCCTGCAAATCAAATGGAAACAGGAAAACAATCCAACAGAAGAATGAGAAAATGGTATGAACAGGCTATACACAGAACAGAAAAGCTGAAAGGACATGAAACACATGTCAAAACGTCAAAGTAAAATAATGGTATACCACTTCTTACCCATAAGACTGGTAAAACTTTACATCTGACAACTTCACATGTTTTCAAGAATGTAGAGAGACAGGGATGCCTGGTCACTATAGTGCAACTGTGAATTAGTGCAGGCCCTTGGAAAAGCAGCTGGTAACGTGGTTACTGAGAGTGCTCTATGGCCCCACAACTGCATTGGATTTCTTCCTTGGAGGGAATCCTGCTTCTGTGCAGAGAGAAACATGCACATGTGTGAACTGAGGCTGTTTTAATTTGTTGTGCTGAGTGTTGAGTGATTTATGAAGGAAGTGCTCCCCCTAGAAGCTGAAGAGGGAGCAGAAGAAGCAGGTGAGAGGAGAGGAAGAAGCCAAGAGTTGATTTCAGCCAAGTCCAAGTAGGCTCAGATGATCTGGAAGGGGAGCTCTGGATCTTCGGTCTCTTGCAAGAGTCAGCCATTGGCTAAGGGCTCCCCTGGAGCCTGTAAGTGCTTCAGGCACTCCTTATTCTGTGTGACTGCAGTCAGAGTGGCTCCAAAACACCCACTGGCAATCTCCAGAGTCCTCATTGTAGGCCACTAGAAATAGAAGCCCACAGAAGCTGGGAAGGAACATACATACAACTGGCAAAAGAAAAAAAAAAGGTTCCTAGGTGATCTGAACAGTGTACCAACAGCATGCACTGAGAGTGCAAAACACACATTGGAAAGATAGTGCACACACTCACTTAGAGATAAATAAGGATCACATCTATGTACAATATATTATGTATTTTATTTTTTAAAAAAAGATGAAGCCAACATGACAAGCATGAGTAATAGCCAGCTCCAGGTGGTGAGCACATGGATGAACCCAGGATCCTAGTGTGTGCCTCCGCTGGGCATCGGACACACCCACCCTTGACTAGTGGAAGGGCAAGTGCAAGTCCCACAACTTGGTTAGTGGTAAGGACCACAGAACTTCTGGCATGTAAACACTACCTGAGCTTGGAGAGTCCAGCAGCAGCGCAGAACCTGGCACATGGCAGGTGCTCACTGATGAGCTAAAGAAGAATGCGGCTTTGGGATGCTTTTAGAGTGTTAGAGGCTTCCGCCCACCAATACAGGCTTTGCTGCAGACCAAATCTGAGCTTTGCCCTTGAAGGATAGTGCATCTCAGTGAACACATCTGTAAAAGATTTCAGAGCTCGAGAGAAGCAGTTTCTAACATACCTGGGCACCCCTGCCCTTTGGGCTCTTCCAGAAATACCCAGGGCAGGGAGGCACACTAAAGCAGTGCTTTGCTAGTGTCTGAGGTATCTTTCAAGCAGGAGTGGTTTAAAAGTGACTTCTTTTGAGATGATTCTCTTTTAGTTTTTAAATTTTTGATTGACACAGTACATACCAAAAGAATTAAATAAAAATTAAAACTTTGTACTCCTCTTTATAGAAATTTTTTTTAAAAGTGAGTTCTCTTGGGAGTCATAGAAAGATGTTCTAAAATTAGATTATAGTGATGATTCCACAACTCTATAAATATGTTAAGTTTCTCATGGAAATGCTCACTTAAAATAGATGAAACTTATGCTATATAAATTATAATTTAATCGAGTTACTCCTCCTTAAAATTGAGCTATTTGGTGATCACTGACGTCATACATAAGAGTGTTAATTGTTAAATTAACAAGAGTCACTGTGCACTAACTTCCCATGCAAGGACCTCTGTCCTCAAAGAGTTGTACTATAATGATGTCTAAGTGCTTGCAAAAGATTTATCATTCTTGGGTGCTTCGTTAAAGTTAATTAAGTTTCTAAAAAAAAGTGAAATTAACTTCAAGATGCAATGACTGAATAGTCCTTGTCTCGACTGTTGAGGAACAGTTTATTTTGTTTTGTTTTGCTTTTTGCTTTTTGGGTTTTTTTTTTTTTTACCGTGCAACTTGTCGAACTCTTTATTTAGTACAGAGTTGGTCTTCTGTGTATAAAGTTAATTGAAAATGGATCTTAGTGGAGAATGGGACTGGGAATGGAAGAGAGGAAGAGGAGGGGTGGGAGAGTGGGTGGGAGGGTGGGTATGCTGGGAAGAATCACTGTATTCCCAAAGTTGTACTTATGAAACGCATGAAGTCTGTATTCCTTAAATAAAAGGTTTCTTTGAGGGGGAATAAATGAAATAATTGAGCTATTTGTTCTTTTTTAATAAGAAATGTATTTTATTTATTTGGAAGTCAGAGTGACAGAGAGAGAGGGAGAGAGAGAGAGAAAACTTCTATTTGATGGTTCGCTTCCAGAATGGCAAGCCTGAAGCCAGGAGCCTGGAACTGCGTTCAGGTCTCCCACATGGATGGCAGGGGCCCGACCACTAGGGCCATCTTTAGCTGCCTGTTCAGGCACATTAGCATGGAGCTGGATCAGAAAAGGACCTTGTGGGACTTGAAGCAGCTCTCAGATACAGGATATCTGTGTCACAAGTGGCAGCTTAACCCACTGCACCACAATGCTAGCCCCATGCTACTTGTTCTTAGAAAGTAGCAGAATTAGGACCCAGGAAGAATGTGAAACTTCTGGGAAGAACTATCTCTGCTTTTCTCTCTCAATACAATGTGACTTTCTGTTTAATCCACTCAAAATAGTGTTTGCTTTTAGGATTTATTTATTTATGTATCTGAAAAGCAGGGTTACAGAGAGGAGAGAGAGAGACAGAGACAGAGAGAGAGGATCTTCCATCCATTGGTGCACTCCCCAGATGGCCCCAACAGCCAGGGCTTGACCAGGCCAAAGCCAGGAGCCAGGAGCTTCATCAGAGTCTCCTACATGGGTGCAGGGGCCCAAGCACTTGGTCCATCCTCCGCTGTTTTCCCAGGCCATAGCAGAGAGCTGGATCTGGAGAGTAACAACCAAGACACAAACCAGCGCCCATATGGGATGCCAATACTGCAGGCGGAGGCTTAGCCACTACACCACAGTGCCAGCCTCCTTGTTTACAGTTCTGAGTGAGAACCTGGGCCTTGCAAGGTGAACACAGTACAAGAACTCTCTCCATTGGCACATCTGGGGCTTTGTTAAACCAAAAGCAGTGGAATGGGGTAGCCAGGGGAGGGTACCCCAGTAGATGTGGAAACTGACTGGGAGGCTTCTTCTCCCCCTGCAGAGACTTAGGGTTATTCAGCTGGAATACAGAAACTGTTGCCAGCCAGAGCAGAAGTCATTTCCATCTGGATGTAGCAAAAGAACACCAGAGCCTCAAGAAGAGGAACCCTCCTATGAAAGAGACAGCGTCACCTTTGCCTCCATTAACCAACCCTGTAGGCACAGTCCAGGACTCTGGAAGCCATCCAGGAAGCAGTGGGGAATTCGAGAAAGTTCAGAGTTTCGAGGTCTTCCTTCACTCCAATTTTGAAAGCCCCTTATTGGACTTCTCGAAGCTTGTCTTACTTCCCTGCCTGCCCTAGCTATCTTTGAAGACGTTTAGAAAAAATGTTTCTTCCTTGATTCTAGATGGAGGGTCTTTTCAGGATATGCTATCATGTGCCACCAAGAGTCCTTTCCGGTGTGCCTTAACTGGGGTCCTCGAGATCTGAACCTTGAGACAATGAATGGAGCAGAAGTAATGGGTTTGGGCACTTGCAGGGAGCACAGGAAGGAGTGTGAAGAAGTAAGGCAGGGAAGAGAGGAAAAGAAGCCAGTAAATGGTGTGTTATCAAGCAAGTCTCCACTTTGAGCATCAGAAGCTAAACCCAGAGCATGTTGGGAAACGTCATGGACACACATCTCAGAGCTAGGCCCAGGGGAGGGCCGGGGCCTCGCCACTAGTTGAGGGCTATTTCCGGGGTGGGGGGCATTAATCCCCTAGCATTCTGGGCCTACTGTACAGGTAGGCAAAATAGGGCCTGGAGGGCAGGGAAAGCGCTTGGGGGATGTGAATGCTTCACAGTTGTAAGTCAGGCCTTCGTGCACTGATGCAGCAGGACAGGGGGATGGGTGGACACCCACAGTCTCTGTTATACCTGGCTAACATCTTCCAGTACTCTGGGCACCTGCTGTCTGTTCTCTGAGCAGTCACATAACTAGGCTTCCAGCAACTAATCGCTCTCAAAACAGGGTCCCAGGCACCACCGATATTTGGCCCAGTGCAATGGAGAACTTGTAGCCCCCAGTGGTGCCGATTGCGCTGTTGGCTGTGCAGAGAGCACCCTTTATGATTCGCTCAGAGAAAGCCTGAGGAGGGAGAGCTGCTGCTTCACTAGCCTGCCGAGGACTTAGTCTTCTGGGTCTGTGCCGAGGTCCCCTGCGTCTCTGACAACAGAAGTCAGGACCTCTGACCACAGCTGTCACATCTGATTTCCAGGCAGTTCTGTCTCTAATCTGGAAGAGACTCAGTGGCCACAGAAAGTGGGTCACTCTGGGATCTTGGCAGATGTTTCTGTGACGCAACAGTGGGGATGATGGCCCCTGCCACCGTCTCATCCCTGGAACACACACTTTAGCGGGGCGGTGCAGCCCAGAGGTTAAGAATGCCTGTCTGCTCTCTGGTGTTCCAAGGCCGGGTTTGCTACCCTTGCCAATCACTTAACCTCTCTGGGCCTTGGGCTCACTGTCCTAATACCACCTGAGAACTGGTGCACAGAGGAAACTGGAGAAAACATCTAGAACATTCTAAAAGCACTCAGCAAACACCTGGGAAATGCTAACTTTTAAGAAAAAAAATTTTGACTTGTAGAAAAATGAAAACAATGAAAGTGGGGAGATCCAGCCCAGGTCACTGGATCCGTGCATTTTCTGTTGCTGTAACCAAATCCCTGAGACTGGATAACTTATAAAGAATAGAGATTTATTTGGCTCACAGCTCTGGAGGTTGGGAATCCTAAGAGCATGGCCCCAACATCTATTGAGAGCCTCCTTGCGACCTCATAAGGTAACGGAGGGTATGACGTGGTGTGAGAGAGCATGTGCACCAGCTCACATCACTCCTCCTCTTTCTATAAAGCCACTAATGCCATCGTGGGAGCCCCACCCTCATGATCTCATCTGACCCTAACGACCCCCCAAAGAAAAAGTTCCCACCTTCCAATATGATCAACAGTGACCTTGGGAATCAAATTTCCAAAACTGCCGGACCTTTTGGAGGAACACATTGAAACCACAGCTGTTGTGCTCCACACACTTGAAGTCTGTCTCTCCTGGGCCCACCCCTACATTCTCCAAATCACATGCCTCAGTTTCTCTTGCAATCTCAATTCCCTTTTCTTGATGCATCCAGCACAATGCCTGGTACAGGATACGTTTTCGGGCAGGGTAATTGTAGTAGTCTGTCTAGTGAGTGACTGTGAAGATCAATATCATTACCCCTACCAGGAACTAAATTCCTGGCAGTAGCAAGAGACTGCCCTCTGTTGCTAGGCACCTGGCATCACATCACGTTTGCTTGGACTTCTATTCCCAACCCATCATGGGTTCCTGGACCCCATGCTTAGTCTCAGCTACCTTACCCTGGTTATTGGACATTTGGCTGGGTGAAGACTTGAAGTGGCTATCACTTCTGATGCCAGACTAAATCTCCAGGATAAACCCCTTTTAGCAGCACTTGCAGCTGGACAAGTATCCCCAGAAATCATCCCCAAAGCCAAGAATGGGTCTACAGCCTGATCCCATCCACTCTCACCTCTCCATTCCATTAGGTGATGGGGCTATAGGTGCAGGAGGGAGCCCAGGCCCCAATGCCTGCACCACACTCATTTCCTCTCCACCTGTGATAATCAAAGTGCCTCTGACTTAGGAACCCAATCTGAACTTCAGAAACTCTGCTTCCATCCAATCACAAACTGCCTGATTCTGAAACCACTGGATTTGGAGATCAAGTTCAAGCTGAAGTAGTATTGAAGCCTTGAAACATATATGTGCTTAAACTTGCCACTAATGCTTTCATGACCAATTCTATGTGCCAGAGGTACAAAACTTCACGTTACATCAGATACCTCTTGATGGAGGAGGCAAATGTGTAAGCAAATAGCTATTATATGAGGGTATAAATGCTAAAATAAAAGGAGCACTAAAATGCTATGGGAATGTCAATAAAAGAGGAATTAATCCTACGAGGAAAGGTCAAAGGAAGCTTCAAAGCAGAGATGATGTGTGTGCTAAGTTTGAAGCATAAGGTCAGGAAAGCTTTGTTAGCTCTGTCTTTCAGTATGCAAACGATCTCTTACTGTTGGTCCATGGATGTTCCCTCTTTCTCTTTCTTTCTTTTCCTTTCAATATTCAATTCCCCAGGTCCATTCTTTTATGCTATAGGTAACTTCTTGAATGTGTATTAAATGATACCCTTAGATATTTTTGTGTATTTGTGTACCACATTGTGTTGCTTTGTGCAAATGTGTTTTTCATTGTCATAAATGGCATTATGCTTTAGCTGTCATTCTCTTTCATACATTGTTCACTCACACTCTTTTCAAAGAACTATGCATGCTTGTATGTGTACCGTTAGTTTTTTTCTTCTAACTGCAGTGTAGTGTTCTATGATAGGCACAGACCCGATTTTTATCACCATCTTTTCTAATAGCGGATACATGGGTTGCCTCTAACTCTCTCCTCTCATAAAGAACACACTCATATATGTCTTTTCATAGGTTTGGGCATTAATTTTTCTTGACTGAAATCCTGGGGATGGGATTGTCGCATCATGGTGCATCTGTACACTTTAATCCTATAAATTATCACCAAATTGCTTGCAAAATTCATGCCTTTAGTGAAGATTTATTGAGCAGTGCTATGGTTCAGACATTGTTTGTCCCTCCAAAGGTTCGTGGTTTTGGTCTTCAGTGTGGAAATTTGGGGAGGTGGAACATTTAAGAGGTGGGGCCACGTGAGAGGTGCTTAGGGAATATGTCCTCCCAAGGGATCAAAAGAGAGGGAGACAGAAGGAGGGTGGCAGGGAAAGAGAAGGAGGGAATATTGTTAAGTTCTTAGAATTGTATCTACAAAGCACATTGGATCTGTTAAAAGCTAATCAAAAATTTTTTTTAAATAAAAATTTTAAAAAATAAATAAAAATGTGGGGCCGGCGCTTTGGCACACCAGGTTAACGCCCTGGCCTGAAGCACCAGCATCCTATATGGGCGCCGGTTTGAGACCTGGCTGCTCCACTTCCAATCCAGCTCTCTGCTATGACCTGGGAAAGCAGTAGAAGATGGCCCAAGTCCTTGTGCCCCTACACCCATGTGGGCGACCTGGAGGAAGCTCCTGGCTCCTGGCTTCGGATTGGTGCAGCTCCGGCCATTGCAGCCAATTATGGAGTGAACTATCGGATGGAAAACCTCTCTCTCTCTCTCTCTCTCTCTCTCTCTCTCCTTCTCTCTCTGTGTAACCGGCATTTCAAACAAATAAATAAATCTTTTTAAAAAATCAAATAAATAAAAATATAAACATAAAACAAGGAAAGAACAGATATTTCTTGTGGAACCTGCTTGAGCCTGGCCTCACCCACCATCTCTCTGGGTATGTAACTGTTTATGCCTGCATGCACCCCACCGCCCACCCTGGGACCCTTAGCAAAACCTATGACATGTTCTTCACACTTGCAACCTCTAAGACTGAGTTAAATAAATGGTGTTTTTCACAGTAAGCCTGCCTCTCGTCTTTCATTATGGTGACAAAAAGCTGACTAATTCAAGCCAACCACATGGATGGCACTCTTCTAGCCACAGGAAAGTTAGCTGTGAACAAGGTCCCACCTCTCCATGAACTCATAGTGAAGTGTGGGAGACAGCCATGAACTGATAAGTTCATCATGAAGTATGTAGTGAAGAGGGGCCAGCACTGTGGCACAGCAGGTTAAGCTGCTGCTTGTGACAACGGCATTCCATATTGGAACGTTGGTTCAGGTCCTGGCTGCTCTGCGTCTGATTCAGGTCCCTGATAAAGCTCCTGGGAAAGCAGCAGAAGGTGGCCCAAGTGCTTGGACCCTTGCCACCCATGTAGGAGACCTGGATGGAGTTCCAGGCCCATGGCTTGGACCTGACCCAACTGTGGCTATCGCTGAGTTTAGGGAAGTGGCCTCTAGTCCCTGCATACAAGCAGTGCAATGTTAGGTAAGGTCATTAGGAAAGGGCTCTGGGTTGGGACAGTAGAGCTTTGGTTTAGTGTTCTCGCAACCCTTGAGACCTGGCTTTGGTGTCAGCGACTGAGCTGATGGTCCTCATCCCCCTTCATCAGCAAAGGTAGCGCACCAGAGCGTGATCCTGCCAGAACAGGGGCTTCCTTCCAGGACAGCCGAGGCACTCTGAAGTTAAGCCAGACCAAAGTGCAGCCTTTGCTCATTGGGAGTTTAGAGCGAGCAGCATTTTGGCAGAAGGTTCCAGCTAAATGCCCAAATGATCAGCTAATTACTTGGGCCTGAACACAGCTGAACAAATCCACCTTCCCGAGTCACTGCCAGAGATTTGCGCAACTTCATCCTGGCTGGATTTCAGCACCGCACACCAAGGACCAAACGTCTGGGCCAGGAGGGATATTTTTTCACTTTCCTGCTTCCTTTTGTTTGAAAATGCTAGAGTACAAACAATTTTCCTACCTATAGATTTGATAGGGGTTACAGAAAATATGAAGAGATATTGAGCTTCATTAGAAATCAGTACTATGCAAGTCTAAACAGAGACGAGAGGCCATTTTATATCCACTAACTTGGCAAACATTAAAGGGATTGATAATATCCAGTGTTGGGGAGAGTGGGAGGGAAATGGGCACTGTTGGACACCTTGGTGGGAGTTTTAATTGGCAAAGACATTTTGGAGAACAGTTTGGTAGCTTCTAGAGACATTTAAAGTGGTCACAGCCTTTGGCCCAGCAACCCATCTTCCAAGTCAGCCTCTATAAACTCTATCCCACTGATATATTTGTATGTGTACCCAAGAACATCTGTCTGTATCTATCAGGAGAGAGAGAAATCCAACTGACCTGGATGTCCGCCCATAGAGAATTGGTTGAATTAATTGGATATACATGTAGGATGGAGTCCTTGATATGTACTGACAGGGAAAGATATAATAACATGGATAAGAGTGAAAGTTGTGGCACAGCAGGTTAAGTGGCCGCTTGGAACACCTGCATCCTGTATCAGAGTTCCTGAGATCAAGTCTTGCCTCTACTTCTGATTTAGCTTCCTGCTAATGCACTTCGGAGACACCAGATGATGGCCCAAGTACTCCACATGGGAGACCCTGATGGAGTTCTAGATTCCTGATTTGGCCTAGTATTTGTGGAGTGAACCAGTGAATGGAAAATCTCTCTCTCTCTCTCCAATTCAAATAAATAAATAAATCTTTACAATAACATGGATTCACTAATACAGATATAATAACTTGGATAATATGTTGCACCTAATTCCATCAATATATAAACAAGGAAATTTATATATATTCATATATGTATGTAAATAAGGTCTTGAAAAACTATATACTTCAACTGTTCACTCCAGCTATTCCTTGAGAAGTGGAGTCGGAAAGGGCCAGCATGTCGTTGAAAGGTTCCTCTCTACTTAGTTCTAATCAGCACTCGTGTAGTGTAGGCGCATTTAGAGGCGATTTTGTAGAACAAACAGGAACTAAGGGACTGCATGGCATTTGTACTTAATGTACTTCATCTTCCTCCTCCTCACCACCCTCATCACCCTAATCATCCATTCAAACACTAGAATCCTTTCTCTTCCTCAGCACATGACAAATCCTGAATCCTAAGAGCTCTTACTGTGGCTGATAGCTCTGTCAGCTGTTAATTATTTATGCTAATGGAAGGGGCTGGAGGCAGAGATAATGCAAAATCCAGAGGAGTAAATCTTTCAAAGTCTGGTCTACTCCCCTCTTGGATCCCCTGGGAGCATCCCGCATACTGTAGGTATTTACTCAGCAGTAAATATTGATTGATGTGGATTGATATTTGTCTCTGTCATTTCAGGTCACCCACATTCTCAGACTTGCTCAGTCAGACCTCCGGGCATGTCCTCCTCAGATTTTTTTTTTAAAGTACTCCACCTTTTTTTTTTTTTTTTTAAAGATTTATGTATTTATTTGAAAGAGTTACACACAGAGAGAAAAATAGGTAGAGAGGAGAGAGAGAGAGAGAGAGAGGTCTTCCATCCAATGGTTCACTTCCCAATTGGCCACAATGGCCAGAGCTGCACCGATCTGAAGCCAGGAGCCAGGAGCTTATTCCAGGTCTCCCACATGGGTGCAGGGGCCCAAGGACTTGGGCCATCCACTACTGCTTGCCCAGGCCATAGCAGGGAGCTGAATCAGAAGTCGAGCAGCTGGGACTCGAACTGGCACCTGTATGAGATGCCAATACTACAGATGGCGGTTTCACCCACTTCACCACAGTGCCGGCCCCATCCTAAGATCTTTACTGTCCTGGTCCTACTAGTGGGGACCTGTCCCTTGCAGAGGGCATTGGTGAAGATTGTCAAGCCATATACATTATGCACCAATGGGCTATTCCTTCATGGATAAAAAAGAGATGATAGGAGTACTTATTTCTTTTCACATAAGCTGAACTGATGGCCTTGCCTTGCTAGTGGATTTTAAGCCAGCTTATGTTCAGAAAGCATATGCAAATCAGAAGAATTTCCCATCCATTAGAAAAGTTAGAGTAAAAAAAGACCAACAATCACAAATATTGATGGAATAAAAAATACCAACAATCACAAATATTGGTGGGGATATGAAGCAGTTGGGACTCATACATTGCTGGTGAGAGTTTTATACCATTTTATATGGTACAACCACTTCGGAAAATAGGCTGTTTCTTATAATCACACATCTAACTCTACGACCAGAAATCCCATTGCTAGGTATCCTTACAGGAAACAAATGAAGATACAAATTCAAAATAAGACTTGTATGTGAATGTTCATAGCAGCTGTATTTGTGATAGCCACAAACAAGAAACAACCCAAATGGATTAGCAAATTGTGGTATATTTGTCCAATGGGATATACTCAAGAATTAGAAAATAAAACTGATGATATATGCAACAACATGAATGAATCTTAAAAACGTTTCTTGAGGAAAAGAAACCAGATACAAAATAAGTATGTTCACATAATTGTACTTGTGGGACATTCTAAAGCCAGCAAAAATGCTTCATGGTGACAAAAGTCAGAAAATCGCTGCTTATGTGGCTGGGGGCCATGGTCTTGAAAAGGGCATGGACTCCCTGGGGTGCTAGAACTGTCCTGGGTCTTGAGAAAACTCATCAAGCTGAACACATCAGAACTGTATTCGTTTCCTAAAGCTGCCATCCCCAGATGCCACAGACAGGGTGGCTTGAACATCAGGAATCTATTGTCTTGCAGCTCTGAGGCTGGAAGGTCTAGATCAAGGTGTCTCCAGGGCCGGTTTCTTCTGAGACCTCTCTCCTCGACTCGCACACGGCTGCCTTCTCGTTGTGTCCTCACCCGGTCGTCCTTCTGTGTGTGTCTGTGTCCACCTCTTCTAAGGGCAACCATCATGTTGGATTAGGGTTCATCTTAATAAACCCGTTTTCACTTCATTACCTTTGGAAGGCTCTCTCTCGCCAAATACAGTCACATTCTGTGGTACCAGGGGCTAAGGCTTCAACACAGAGAAAGGAGAGGACACAACTCAACTCATGACAATAAGTGTGCATTTTATTATATATAAATTATTTCCCACTAAAAAATAAATAAGGAGCAGGGAAGTAAAATTCCCTGCTCCTGGAGGGAGAGGGTAACTAGATATTGGAAAATGGTGGAGATGTCTGCTAGCCAATGTTGAAGGCACAGTGAGAATCAAAACGCCCTAACAGCCAACATTTGTTGAATGGAGACTATCAAATGTATTTCCTGTCTTAATCATTGCAACTTCTAGGAGGAATAGGTGCCATTGTCGTCTCCATTCTTGGATGAGGAAGTTAAGTCACAGAGATGTTAAAGTAGTTTACTTAAGGTCATGCAGCCAGAAAGTGGCCAAGCCAGGATTTGAAACCAAGCAGGTTATGTTCAAACCAAGCATAACCTTGACTCAACTGTATCCCACTGGCTAGAGGAGGGATCACTGGGTAGTCCAGAAACCACTGGGCCCTTCCAATGAGGCACAGAGAAGCTCAGGTTAGAGAGTAAAGGAGGTTTCTGGGAGAAATTAACAGATTACTATATTGCCTTATCATCACACTTGCCAAATAGTGGCTTTTTTTTTTGACAGACAGAGTGGACAGAGAGAGAGAGACAGAGAGAAAGGTCTTCCTTTGCCATTGGTTCACCCCCCCTCCATGGCCACTGTGGCCGGCGCACCACGCTGATCTGAAGCCAGGAGCCAGGTGCTTCCTCCTGGTCTCCCATGCAGGTGCAGGACCCAAGCACTTCGGCCATCCTTCACTGCACTCCCGGGCCACAGCAGAGAGCTGGCCTGGAAGAGGGGCAACCGGGACAGAATGCGGCGCCCCGACCGGGACTAGAACCCCGGGGTGCCGGCTCCGCAGGCGGAGGATTAGCCTGTTGAGCCATGGCGCTGGCCCACATAGTGGCTTTTCAATATATTTTTGAGTACACTTAACAGGTTTCTCTATCTGTTGCATGCAGGACCCGTTTCAGGGAACCTGACTATGCAGACAGCATGGACATTCCTAAATACGGGTGTGCTGGCATTTTATTAAAGTATAGGTAGAGAAAAGTGCACAAATCCTCCATCATGCCCCTTGCAAACATCATCTGTACCGCCAAGGGTAACTATATCCTTACTTTTAACATCATGAATTGGCTTTGTCGTCTGTATGAAGAGGTATTTGGTAAGTTCATAGAAAATGTGTATTATGAAGAAACTATACATGAATTTCATTATTTTTACACCAAAGTAAAAAGATCTTTTAATTCCATTTTCCATGAGTTTTTTGAAGTTCACTCATATTTGTTTCCCAGAGCTATTGTAACAAACCTGGGTGACTTAAAATAATAGAAATATATTGTCTTACAGTTCTGGAGGCTAGAAGTCCAAAACCAAGATGTTAGCAGGTCTGTGTTCCCTTGGAACCTACCAGGGAGAATCCTTCCTCATCTCTTCCTGGATCCTGCTGGTTTGCCAGAAATTCTTGGTGTCCCCTGGCTTGCAGCTGCAGCATTTTCCATGGCAGCATTTGTCATTAGATGGTGTTTCCCCTTGTGTGTCTGCATCTCTGGTCGTTTCTCCTGCTATGAGAACAACAGCTGTACTTAAGGACCCACCCAGTTCCCGGATGACCTCATCATAGGTAATTATATCTGCAGCCACCCTGTTTTGAAATAATGTCATATTCTAAGCAACTGGGGGTTGGGACTTCAACATTTCTTGGGGGAGAGTCCGAATTCAACCCATAACACCATCCAGATGGGAAAAAATGAAATGACACAATATGAACCCCTTGTTGGCTGGTTTCTTTCACTCAATTCAATGTTCGTGAGATTTCTTCATATTGCACCATGTAGTTGTGGTTTATTCAATCTCATTGCTCTATAGTATTTTATTTTGTGCATATGCCATCGTTTATTTATCCATTCTACTGTTGATGGGCATTGAGTAGTTTCCTATTTGATGAATAGTGCCATTATCGATGTTCAAGTATATGTACTTTGGTGCATGCATTTCTCCCTGTATAAATGTGGGAGTATATACAGGCAAATAGTATTCCAAGAGGATTTGATCAATTTACCCTTCCACTTCCAGGGTATGAGAATTCTGGTCGCTCCCTCTCGCATTCCTGGTGTTGTCTGTCTGTTTCACTTTAGCCGTTCTGGTTGGTGTGTATTGGCATCTCATCATGTTGTGTTTTTAATTTGCTTCCTTTTGTTTTCCATCCAGAATCCCACCTCTCTTTGCTCATCTTATGTACTTCCTGGTCTCTTCATCACCCATTAGTACAATTAGAGCCTCCAAATCCCTTCCTTAGAGTCAGATACATTGATCTATAGGGAAACCAATGTCTTTCTCCATTTATCATCCTCTTACAGAAGAACTCCACTTGCAGCACCTTTGAAATGCCTCTGAAATCGCTCATGTTGCAGGAGGATCCATGCCTACTTATTATTTGTTTTGGTTTTCATGCCTTAAGAGCTCAATTGGAACAAACATGAAATTGGGGAGTAAGATGCTTACCATAACAAATTTATAGGGTCTATAGCGCATGCAAATCGACTTGTAAAAAAATCACCCCTCCAACTTAGCCTGATGGGTGTAGGATTGTGAAATGCATTTCACAGCCAAGTTATGTTAGTGTGCCAGCTCTCTAGTAGAGATAAAGCAACTCCTTTAGTATAGAGGACAGGTGTGAGGAGGCAGCCCTTCCTTGTTCACCTCACCATCAGTGGCCCTATCACTTAGGGGAAAACTTGAGGGCCTGGGGCCAGAAACTGAGCCTATCCTAATTTTACAAGGAGGCAAATGGTATCCTGGGAAAGATAGAAGTTTGTGAGAGGGAAGGATCAGTCACATTAACTGCAGTTCCTGTCCTGCCACTTGCTAGCTCTGTGAAAGTGAGACAGGGAGCTGGGCAGATGGGCACCCTTAAGGAAGCAGAAGTCTCAACAAGAGTGAAATAGCCAGGGCCTGAGACCAGAAACCTGCCCTGTGTGAGTTCTGCCTGGTTGTGCTCCTGGTATGCCCTGGATATGGCCCCCCTTTTGTCTCCTGACCTGTTCTGTAAAGTCTCTTTGAAGAGACAGCTCTATCTGGGGTTCGGTCCAGACTTGAGTTGGAGATTTAAAGAGGAACCACCCTTCTGCAGCATTAGTGTGCTATGTGGTTCAAGCTGATCTCTCATCTCCGCTTTTCCTCCATCTTCCAGGGTCTCCTCCTCAGAACTGATAGAGAACGAAGAGCAACCATCCACTAGCCCTGAATGTTCCAATCTGCATTGATTCCAAAAATGGCCTTGAATGAGTCCAACTCTGATATCTGACACTAATTGAATGTCGCAGTACATTTGGTATGATACAGATTATAAATATATCATAACCGACCATACAAGGACTGTCTGTTGGACATTTACCAAGAACCTTATACCTGTAAAGGGAATTCGGAAACCATTAGCACCCATCATCACAACAGGACTGACAAATGGGACTGCCAAGCTTTAAGGTAAGTGGAATAAGGACTTTTGTCAACAGGCCCAACAAAGCAGTGTTGAACTGGGACTTTAACATATAGTTACTCTCTTTTGCCGTTTTTCTTAGCTTTAGCCTTCCTGTCTAGAAACAGCTGGTCTCAATGACTTACTTATGTGGAATTCCCCTCAAGCAGCCTATGCTTGCATTTCTCTTCCAAAGGGGAGGATAATTTTGGCCCATGAAGGAGTCTGATGTGAAAGTGGGTAATAGTGATCCCCTTGAGGGAGAAAAACATTAGAAGAGCAGCTTGTGGGCTTTTCCTGAGGCCTGAGGCTGAAAGAATATTGTGGAGGGGTAAACTGAGGCAGGGAGAGGCCACTAGAACAAATCTGAGGTAGCTCTAGAGAACACTTAGGTTTTTCTGGGGCTTGTCTCAAATCTGTGAAAATGTCATGGCTACTCTGGGCTGTTATGTTGTGGCCAACATGATGAGGCGGAAAATCAACAAATGGGTTAACTTTCAGACTATACGCTGAGCACTGCCCATTTAACTTTCTTTTTTTTTTTTTTTTTTTAAACAGGCAGAGTTAGAGAGAGAGAGAGAGGTCTTCCTTTTTCCATTGGCTCACCCCCCCCAAATGGCTGCTACGGCCGGCACGCTGCGCGGATCCAAAGCCAGGAGCCAGGTGCTTCCTCCTGGTCTCCCATGCAGGTGCAGGGCCCAAGCACTTGGGCCATCCTCCACTGCCTTCCCGGGCCACAGCAGAGAGCTGGACTGGAAGAGGAGAAACCGGGACAGAATCCGGCGCCCCAACCGGGACTAGAACCTGGGATGCCGGCGCCACAGGCAGAGGATTAGCCTAGTGAGCTGCGGCGCCGGCCTGCCCATTTAACTTTCAAGACAGGCCTCCCACCTACAATCAAGAGGAAAGGCTAGAAAGCTACATCACAGCTGATACTTTTCAAATTGTCAATTTAGCAACAACCAAAGTCACCAGGAACCAGTGCCAGTTTTCTCACTGATATTTTTCTATAATTTTCAATGATTAGTGGTTAAACTAAGTTGTAAGAATGTTCACTTTACACATGGAAATCAATAGGACTATTTTCATTTAAATAAATTTTATCAAGAAAAATCTTTCTTCTATAAATATTTTATTTATTTATTTGAAAGACAAAGTGCCAGAGAGAGAGGGAGGGAGACACACACTGAGGGATCTTCCAACTGCTGGTTCACTTCCTGAATGGCCACAAAGGCCAATGCTTGATGCTGTTCCTGGCTGAAGCCAGGAGCCAGGAACTTCATCTGAGTCTTCCATGTGGGTGGCAGGGGCCCAAGCACTTGGACCATCTTCTGCTGCTTTCCCAGGGGCATTAGGAGGGAACTGGGTTGGAAGCGGAACAGCTAGGACTCAAATCGGTGTACCAATACGGGGTGCCGGCATCACAGGCGATGGCTTAACTCATTGCTCCACAACGTTGGCCCCACGTTTCTTCTTTTTAAAACCCTGGAGTGACAAGAGTTTGTTCATCAATGCTTACTCTCCACCAAGGGGAATGGAGGCATCTCTGGGCCTCCAATATAGTTCCTTAGCAGTCCAGGGCAATCACTTCCATTTTCTGAGTTTGTCACTGTTCTTTGGGCTTGTGGTAGATGGCGCTGCTGTTCCCCAGGTTCACCTCTCACTAGAGCTACACCTTTTGCCATGTGATCCTGCAGTTCCCCCTTTCTTCATTCATATTGAAATTGGCCAGGTGACTTGCTGTGATGTTGGCAGAGGTGATGCAAACAAAGGCTTAAAATGTGTGGTGCTATTTGGTTCACCCTCTTGTGTTTGGGTCATTGCCAAGGTCAATCAGAAGTGAGGACAAAAAAACCTTTGAGTCTTTAATACAAATAAGTGGAAAACTGGGATTTGATTTATAATATTTCCATTTGCCTCTAATTTTCCAGGAACACTGATAACTATGAAGCCATGTGGCTTTATTTTTACTTGTTTCCAGTGCAGGTTTTGGGAACAGATGACTGGGTTCTATAACTAAGTGACCTTGAGCAAATTACTTGACTCTGTCCTTCATTTTTTTCACCTATAAAAATGGAGATAATAATACTACATTCTTTTAAAAGATTTATTTATTTATTCGAAAAGCAGAGTTACAGAGAGGCAGAGGCAGAGAGAGAGGGAGAGAGGGAGAGGTCTTCCATCTGCTGGTTCACTCCCCAACCAGCTGCAACAGCCAGAGCTGTGCCGATCCGAAGCCAGGAGCCAGGAGCTTCTTCTGGGTCTCCCACGTGGGTGCAGGGCCCCAAGGACTTGGGCCATCTTCTAGTGCTTTCCCAGGCCATAGCAGAGAGCTGGATCAGAAGTGGAGAAGCCAGGACTCGAACTGGCGCCCATATGGGATGCCGGCACTGCAGGCAGAGGCTTTACCCGCTATGCCACAGCACTGGCTCTCAATATACTATATTCTTGAGGGTTGTATGAGGATAAAACAAAAGAGATAATGCATATAAAGCATTTACTTAACACAGTATCTGGCTACTAGTGACAGACATTTTGAGTCAAAACAAATTAATCAGGAAATGTGTATTTCTCATAGTTCAATGGAGGAAGAAAGTTCCAAGTATGACCCAGTTGGGGCTCTGTCGGGGTTCTTTTTTTTTTTTAATATTTATTTATTTATTTATTTGAGAGGTCGAGTTACAGACAGTGAGAAGGAGAGACAGAGAGAGAGGTCTTTCGTCTGTTGGTTCACTCCCCAGATGGCCACAATGGCCGGAGCTGCGCCGATAGGAAGCCAGGAGCCAGGAGCTTCTTCCAGGTCTCCCACATGGGTGCAGGGGCCCAAGGACTTGGGCCATCTTCTACTGCTTTCTCAGTTCATAGCAGAGAGCTGGATTGGAAGAGGAGCAGCCGGGACTAGAACTGGCATCCATATGGGATGCCAGCGCCGCAGGCAGAGGATTAACCTACTGCGCCACAGCGCCGGCCCCTGTCAGGGTTTATCAGCAGTTCTTTTGTCTTAGCCTTCCTTCAGCTGCCTCCCCTCCACCACCACAGAAAGAAAATGACTACCAGTAGCAACTGAGACAGTAGGATTGCTTGTCCATAGCTAGTGGAAGAGAGAGAGCAAACCACTTCCAAATACAGAAAGAAATGTCTTCCCTTCAGCTTCTTTCAGCCAACCTGGGTTACTTCTCTTCCCTTGAATTAGTTACCATTCCCAAGGGAATATCCCATAGTGACTGAGTTTAGTTTGATTCTTTGAACAAAAGTAAGAGGAAAAGAAGAATGGATTATGGTTAGTGATTCACTTAAGTCAAGATTTATCTTTGTTGCTGGAGGTAAGTGTTGTCTTCCCCCAAGTCACACGGTTTAGGAGGGAAAATGGGTGATTACTTGAACAACCTCCAGATCCTTTTAGAAAAGTGGAAGGGGGGGGGGAATTTAGGGAAGACGTTCAACAGAGGTGACCACAGCTGGCTGGAAGTAATGTTCAGTAGTTGTCAACTGATTTTGTTATTTTATTTTTATAGTCATAGTGGCTTTTAAAAAAAATTGGTTGTGGTGTTTTATGATGACAACTGATTCCTGGTCCTTAGCTATTCCCTAAAAGAAAAATTTGTGGATGACAAATCCTTTACACCCGAGACCTCTCCTTCCTCTTCCTTTTTGGAAATTAATCTATGCAAAACAAACTCCGAGGGCCTGTAGGACCTTAAATGTCTAAGTTCAATTCCTCATAGCACATTTACCTTGAAAAGGAAAAGTCTATAATGCACAGAGAACCAACCCCTTGAGCCTAGCAGTATTTTCCTTCAAAAATATCATATTTCAATAAATTCTGTCCAAAATCCAGGCACTCTGTGGTGGATATCTATTATGTTTGCTTATCCATCTAGTTTTTCCTCTTCTCCACCTATCAGAACCTCTGTTTCCTATGGCAGAAAATGTTCTGTAGGGTTTGGATAAGGCTTGCTTCGTCTACGCATGTACATTCGCATGCGCACAAGGCAGGCTGACCCGTCGCCCCTTCTTTCAGAGTGATTAGTTCTACGATGGGCACATGACCCAAACCTGGCCAATCATTCTCTCTTAATGAGGTTTGGAACCTTGAGCAGAATGAGCAAGAGTCAAAGGAGCCACGACTGAATATTTTTCTGGCAAGTTCGTGGAAAATTCACTGTATGTATTCTTCTTATTCATACACAAAGCTGAAATGATTTCCATGGGTCTCAAATTTTGATTGCCTGGATTATTCAGCTCTGTGATCTTCCCAGGATTTCTCTAACAAAAACTGCTGTGGACTGACTTGTGTTCCCCCACAATCTTACATTTTGAAGCCCTAAACTCAAATGTGACCAGACGAGAGGGCTTCGAAAAAGGCGTGCCCTTATTTTTATTTTCATTATTTCATAAACATTTGCAAGCCATGTAGTATTTGGAGATAGGGCTTGGAAGATATAATTAAGATTAAATAAGGTAATAAATGAGAAGATTTCTAATCTTATAGGACTGGTGGCCTTATTAGAAGGAGAGCAAGAGCTCTCTATTTCCATGTGCACAAATCAAGGAAAAGCCATGTGAGCACACAGTGAGAAGGCAGCCGCCTGCCAGCCAGCCAGCAAGAGAGTCCTCACCAGAACCTGAGCATCCTGGCATCTCGATTTTGGTATCCAGCCTCCAGGACTGTGAAGAAATGAGTTTCTGTTATTCAAGCCACCCAGTCTGCAGTATTTTGTCATGGCAGCCTGAGCAGCCCAAGACAAAGACAGTCTTTATTCTTGAGGTAGCTAGTGTTGATGTCTATTGCCTGTCAAGCAAAGAGGTCCTTATTTTAAGATAGCAAACAGCTGGCTAAATTGTCATCTTTTGTATCTTCAGATTCAGGCAATTCACCAACCCATGCTGAAAGTATTGGGATTGGTAGGGAAATACCAGCACGTTGGAGTGTGCTGTAGTTTTCTCCCAAATCCTACAAGAGACCCTGTTCCATCTGGAAGTAAAAAGGGAATAGCATCTGCTAAGTGACGTTCACTCTAATGTGACCCATGACCTCGAATGCCTGAGAAACATGATCCCGAGCCTTGGTACCACTGAAAAAGCCCCATGTCATGCCCCAAGCTAATGGTAGGGAAGGGGGAGGAACATGGGGGTATAAAATCAGTCCCAGGAAGAGATTTGCGGAAAATCAGAAACCTTTGGCTCCTTCCAATATCTCCAGATTAGTACTCTTTGCCTCACAAGGTAATAATTATCCTCATTGTAATAAGCCATTCACTCAAATTGAATGGGGGCTTTCAGCTTGGAAGCAAGGGACAGATTACCAGGGCTTCTCAACTGGCCTATTGTTTTATATCACCCAATGCAGAGGCCAAAATGGAAGCTGTTAGGCTAAAAATGCAGGGTTACCTACTGCACACTGAGATCAATTATGAAAAAAAGGAAGCCACACAGCTGAGGTCCAGATTCAAGCCCTGTAACTCAACAAGATCTCCAGATTTGATTACACTTCAGGTTTGCTGGGGCACTGTGCAAAGATTTCTTCTGGAGAGGGGCAGAGGCTATAGTTTCATTTTTCAAATGCACAAAATTCGTGGGCTTATGTGAAATATGGTGGTTTACGGATGAAGATTCGGAATGATGGCCTTCAAGAGATACTTTCTTGTTTGTTTAGTGTTCAATCAGTGCTTGCGAAGATTCTTTTTAGGGTCCTGGCACCATGTCTTCCCATTCAGATCCAGGAACCAACTCTTTGTGTTCTTTATGGCCATGTGTGTCCTTCCTGGATAATTTCTTATCTCTCACTGCAAATAAATGTTAGCAGTGGTGTTATTATAATGCCATGGCTCTTCAGAATCTGTTTATATTGAGACTCTATATATCTCTGTGCTCTTCAGTTCTCTTATACCATGTGTTTCATTTATTCGGGGCTAGTTACCTTACGCATGAGGCTGCATCATCCATTGTACCAGCAATGATCACGGCTTCCAATGATTCTCTCAAAGGTCATTGTACTTCGCTGATAATGGTCACAAAGGCAAGTCTTACTGAGTATGCAAGGACATGCAAGTGGTAATTCATTTTGTGGCCATGTCACATTTACTGTTTAGAATGTCGTAGTTTAAAAGGAGAATCTATTCATATCTCGCCTTGATTTCCTTAGGCCATCATTACTGCATTTCAAAAATGTGATCTCTTTACTGGTATCACTCCTGCTTTTCAGATCACCGCCGGTAGGGAGGATAGGCAAGGAGCCCCTGGGCAGATGGAGAAGGACAGTCTCATTTTGGCATGAAATGTGCAACTCTGTCCTGCATGGCTCAAGATCAGCCCAGGAAAGCAGGACATGACATCAATCAGAGCCAAGAAGGACATGGGGCAGAAAGGTACAATGACATTGTGGAGCAGCGATCTAGGAAGTCCTTAGAGTAGATAAGCATGCCCACTCCCAGATGACCAGTGATGTAGAATCTGAGAAGGAAGGGAGTAGCAACTCCGGGTGACAGATGCAAGAAGCACATAGAACAAAGGTGGGCCTGCAGTCAGGACAAGAGGGGGCCAATAGCCAACAGGTAGCTGGCACTTCTGGCTCAAGCTCCTTGGCAATGAGCTGTTGGTAGTCCAGTGTGAACTCACTCAGTGTCCTATGTAAATGACAGTCACCCAAAATCAGTGTGTCAGCACCAGTCTGCACCAGTCCAAAGTCATGAGCCAGGAGCTTCCTTCGGGTCTCCCATGTGGGTGCAGGGGGCCCAAGGACTTGGGCCATCTTTTACTGCTTTCCCAGGCCATAGCAGAGAGTTGGATTGGAAGTGGAGCATCCGGGACTTGAACCAGCTCCCATGTGGGATGCTGACACTGCAAGTGGAGGCCTCACACGCTATGCCAGATTCTGCAAAGAAATTCTGTGCTGGTGCACAGGAGGGATATGCCCACCCAGAGCCTAGAAGAATCCTGTGGGAAAGTTCCCCAGAGGATCTGAACAACCCGTCTTAGGGGATTGGGGGAAGTAGATGGTTGGAGGTGACCCAAGGAGGAAGAGCAGAGGCCAGATCCTATGCAGGTCTTGGTCAGGACTCAGGGAGACCCATCTAGATAGATGGTGCTGCCAACCCTGGTAGGTCCCAGACATTGGACTGGATCATAGAAAATGTTGAAGTAGACACTTGCAGGGACCAGGACCCATATGGGACCAAGCTTGGTGGATGACAGGTCATGCCTGGATGGTACTGTGAACTGGTTCATGCATCAGAGGGGGTTTTGGGAAATATTCTAGGAAGAAATTGCAAAGCACAGGGCCCCTTAGGGCACAAAGATCATAGCAAGGGGTCCTCTCGCCTGGGCCTAAGGCTCACATTGGCTTTGGTTACTAACCAATTCTCTACACGGTGGTTGGCTATTGACTGAGTTGGGGAAGAGGAGGTCTATGATGGCTCAGTTCTTATGCAATCCACGAGCACCAATAATGGTTCTGGCAGGCATCGACTGCTAAGTCAGTGCAGCCTCTAGAATGGAATGGCTTCATATACCCTCGTTATACAGAAGTCCATGCAAGACAGTGGTCAAAAGAAGTTCTCCCAAAGGTCACAGCTCTTACTGAGCCATATTCTCACTCCACAGAGCATGGAGTCTTGTGGCTTGCGACCTGCATCTAAAAGGATGTTAGAATAATGTGGGTTATGATCCAGGATTCCCTTATATCTTTTCCCCCTCTTTCTTCCCAAAAGGAAAGAACTTTTATTGTAGTTTTCCTTCACCACCCATACGAGGAATACAATAGGTAGTTAAATTTACCATTTGGGTTGGGGGTCATCTTTATTTTCACTAATATATAACTAAAATTTAGCATTCCCTTTCACGTATCATTACAGGCAGGTGGTATTAACTGTTACTGACCACCAACGAATCACAGGTATTTTCATCTAATGTGAGATTTGTAGTAGATATCTCAAAATGCCGCTTAGGCCCATCACCTTCAACATTGTGGTAAAGAACCCACCACGGGATCTTGTTATTTAACACAGTAATAAGGAAGAAGCGCATACATGTCTATATTGTGAATTTATTTTATAATATTTTACTAAATATATCTCAAATGTATTTTACTCTCATCAGTTAACAACATCATTCTGAGAATAGGGGGTCAACAGACCACTAGAGAGTCTATGATACAAAAGTTTCAGAAACCCTAAGTGTGTGGGAATGACTCGACTATAAAAAGCAGCACAGCGATTAAGATGCCGTGTGAGACGCCTCCATCCCATACTGGAGTGCCTGGGCTTGAGTCCCAACTCCACTTTCAATTCCAGCTTCCTACTAGTGTGAACCCTGTGAGGCAGCAAGTAATGACTCGGATAGCTGGATTCCTGCCACTCACAAGGGAGACCTGGATTGAGTTCTGGCTCCCAGGAGTTTGGGGAGTGAACCAGCAGGTGGGAGGTCTCTCGGTCTATCTTGTTCTCCCTCTCTGTCTTCTGCTTCTCAGATACAATGAATAAATAGATTACAAGAAGAGTTACATCCAGATCTGTCTCAGGGAAAAGAAATCTAGGCCTGGGAGTTCAGCTTAGTCTCTGGAAGATTATGGTTTATCTTCCTTCGGTACCTCATGCCTTCCTCTCCCTCTTTCCTTTCCCTCCCTCCTCCCCTTTTTTCTTTCCAAAGCTGTGTACTTACTTAGTTTCTCATTATGTATTATCAGATATCTGTCTCCCACCCAACCTCCTCCTTACAGCTCTGTTGATGCACTCTAACCACCTTCATTCGGATGAGGAAGCCTGGATCGTGAGGATTTTAGGGGTGTTATCAGGGATGCATTGGAAGGAGGGGAATTCTATGGCCTGGGACTGCCTGGGGACCATGTTCTGGTCCAGAGTCGGTGAGTCTGGTCCTGCCTCTATCCTGAGTCAACTAAATCCTTTCTGTTATGAGAAGCCCTGATTAATGCACATGTTGATTTTCTCTTCCCTACTGAGGGCTTCAGATGAATGATTATTGGATGCCACATGTCATCTGTTATGTATCTTTAATAAAAATAACAGTGGTTACACTTCATAGTAGCCTTTCTGTGTTCAGGAACCCTTTGTTAACCCTTTGTATTCATTACTGCATTTCTCCCTCTCACCTTCCTCTGGGGTAACTCTTTTTTTTTTATTTTTTTTTATTTTTGACAGGCAGAGTGGACAGGTGGCAGTGAGAGAGAGAGACAGAGAGAGAAAGGTCTTCCTTTGCCGTTGGTTCACCCTCCAATGGCCGCCGCTGCAGCCGGCGCACCGCGCTGATCCGATGGCAGGAGCCAGGAGCCAGGTGCTTTTTCCTGGTCTCCCATGGGGTGCAGGGCCCAAGCACCTGGGCCATCCTCCACTGCACTCCCTGGCCATAGCAGAGAGCTGGCCTGGAAGAGGGGCAACCGGGACAGAATCCGGCGCCCCAACCGGGACTAGAACCCGGTGTGCCGGCGCCGCAAGGTGGAGGATTAGCCTATTGAGCCACGGCGCCGGCCTGGTAACTCTTTTTTTTAAAAGATTTATTTTATTTGTTTGAAAGACAGAGTTACAGAGAGAGGTACAGACAGAGAGAGAGGTCTTCCATCTGCTGGTTCACTTCCCAGATGGCCGCAACGGCTGGAGCTGCGCTGATCCAAAGCCAGGAGCCAGGAGCTTCTTCCAGGTCTCCCATGCAAGTACAGGGGCCCAAGGACTTGGGCCATCTTCTACTGCTTTCCCAAGCCACAGCAGAGAGCTGGATCAGAAAAGGAGCAGCTGGGAATCGAACCAGCGCCCATATGAGATGCTGGTGTTTCAGGCCAGGGCTTTAACCCGCTACACCACAGTGCCAGCTGGGGTAACTCTTGAGCGTTATCTGCTTCACTGTGCAGAGGAAGGAACTGAAGTTCAATGGATTTCAGTGAACTTCTTGAGATCACACTGCTAGAAAGAGGTAAGGCAGGGCTCACGCCAACACCTGTTTGATTCCATAGCATGTAACCATTGGCCACAGCGCTGTTATGTTTTAGAGGTAAGGGGAAGTGAGAAATTTATTAATAGAGTTTGGCCAAGATGGCCCTGTTGCATCACTGTGTCAATCCCCTGACCTTGACATTCTAGAGGGGCTGGGAATACTGATGGGGCTGGATGAGCAAGAGGGATATGGTGGAGAAGGCCGCAGGCTCCTATCTCCAAGCTTGGCTCAGCCAGATAGGAAGATCTATTTGGTCTTCATCATCCATCTACTAACTACCAGGGAGCTCGAGGCTGCAGTGTGGAGGGGAGGGGGAACAGAGTGGAGGGGGATGGGCTGGGAACCCTGCTGGTCTAGGGGATTAGCCCCCACGCAGCTCTGTGACCTTAGGGATTCCTTAACCTCTCCGGGCTTGCTTCTGCTTGGCACTATAGGGAGGCTAGGCTCCTTTCCTGCTAGTTCGGGCCATCTCTGGTGCCATGACTTTTAAAAGGGGCCAACAGAGAAGGCTGTCTAGGAAGGCAAGCTTGAAAAGTTTCTGAGCCTGCTAGTCTCAAGTGGGATGCTGTGTCCCTTCCCCTGTGCCCTGCTGACACCGCCTAGTGTCACCATAGGGTTCCTCTTCACTGCTAACGATAAGCTGTCAGCCGCATCTAGAGCTGAGTTCCAACACAACGCAGAGAAGCTCTGCTCAAGAGTCAGCTTGCCTGGGGATGGGCATTTGGCATGGTGGTTAAGGTGGTACTTGGGTGCCAGCATCCTACATCCCTACATCGGAGTGCCTGGGTTCGAGTCTCAGCTCCAGTTCAGATTCCAGCTTCGTGCTGATGTGCAGCCTGGTAGGTAGCAGGTGATGGTTTAAGAACTCGGGTCTCTGCCTCCCACATGAGAGACCCAGATGGAGTTCCATACTCCTGGCTTTGGTCTGGCCCAGTTCTGACTGTTACTGACATTTGGAGAGTAAATCAGTGGTTGGGGGTAATCTCTGTTGGTTTCTCTCTGTCTCTTTGCACTGAAACAAAAAGTGAAAATAAATAAAAATTTTTCTGAACAAACAAAAAAGATCAGACTGCTCAGGCTCCTGTTCTCACCCCATTGCTTCTTGTCTGTGCCTTAGTTTCTCCACCTGTAAAGTGGGAGCAGTAATGGTGCTTTTCTCATGTGGTCATCTGAGGACTAAAGAAACTCCACGCAAAATGTTCTAGCTGCTTTGCTTGGCACCAGACACCCAGAGCTAGGCCCTCAATGCCAGCAATTCCCAGTGGCAATGGCCCTTCCTAAGTGGTCTGCTTCCTAAAAGCAAGTCTCGCAGGTAAGTGCTGCAGGGGGTACAGAGAAGCACAGCCACAGCTCCTCAACCCAGAGCTGCATGCTGTGCTCACCAGACACAGATGCTGAGACAGAGCCTGGGGTGTGAGATGTCTGCTAGTGATCAGTGCCTCCGAACAGAAGAGGAAGAAAGCAGGACAAGAGAGAGGGACCTGGAACTCGGTGCCACTCAGACCCTGCAAAGCCTCCACCAGTTTGGAACTCCAAGTGAAGATTGGCCTCAGAGTGGCCTGCACCGGAGCAGGCTCCCATATAGCTGCCTCACTCAGCCTGCAGGGACATGACCATGGGTGGGGCAGCTCTCAGCTGCTTGGGCAGATCTCAAGAGGGCTGATTGCTAAGAGGTTATCTACAGGGCTGGACAGCAAGTCCTTCCTTGAAGGGGGATGGAGGCAGCACAGCTCAGTCTCTACTAGAGTTTATGAGTGACCAGTGGTACGCCTTGGGGACTAAAACAGATGACAGATTGTCCCTGGCAAAGTTCCCAGAGCCTGGCTGAGGTGAGAGGTTATTTTCCCAGGGCTGCCAAAGACAAAGTTGCTACAGAGAGAACCCAGGTCCTTGGAGAGAATGGATGGGAAAGTATGAGATCTGTGCCCCATGCCACACTGGAGGGGGCGGATCAAAGGCCACCTGGGGAAGTCAAGGCCAAGGTCAGAAGCCCACTGTGTACTTTTCTTTAAAAAAAATGCTAGAAGAAAGCGTTTTGAATGTTTACACTGGAAAGAAATGATGAAGGTTTGAGAAGATAGATGTGTGTACCTTGATTGAAACATTACACAATGCATACATGTATTGAAACACCCCCATGGTTCCCCACGAATGTGTACAATTTTTCTATGTCAGTTAAAAATGTTTTTAATTAACGAAAGAAACCTGGGAGAAGAAAAAGTCGGGGCAAGCATTTTAGTCTGGGTTGTTTCAAATTAATGCGTGTTAATCAGAGGACTGTAGCACCTGGCATGGAGTTTTCAGGACATGAGCTACGCCAAGGCCGGGCATGGGTGCACCAGCTACACGGCTCGCTGGGGAAGCTGATACCTTAAAGACTGCACGTGGGCCCAGTTACTTAAAGACCCAGCAAAACATGCTTGGGTGGCAGAGAGAGCAGTTTTTTTGTTGTTGTTTTTTGTTTGTTTGTTTTGTTTTTGCTTATGACATAATAGTGAGAGGAAAACTTAGGATTGTGCATGTAGGGTTTTTTTTTTTATGTTGGTTGGTAGAAGGAAAAATCTGAGCTGATGCATGTGCGGGTGACGTGTTAAAGGGTGGCAGTGAAAGCAAAGGCAGGGTGCACTCAGGCTGGTCCCCACCTCAGCCTGGCCTTCCTGGGAGCTCTTCAAGAGAAGCTGCGCCCCCAAGTTGCCCCACATCAGGTAAGGCAGCTATATTGTTAGGCTTGCACCCCGGGGATAGTGACTGCCAGCCGCCATGGGGAAGGTGCCATGGACGTGTGTGCCAAGTGGTTCCCTTCTCCTAGTCCTGCCAAAGCAAAACACAGGTGCTGGGTCTTCGAAGGAAATGCACAGAGCAGGGGGCACACCCAAAGGGTCAAAGGGGATCCCAGGGGATCTGGCTCGAGCACCAGCACGGTCTGCTGTCTCCCTGAGCACCGTCTGGAGAGAGGAGCGTCCTGCCAGGAAGCAGGCTGCCCTGGCTGCTCCTTGTCCTCTGCGGCCATCTGCTGCTTCCGCGAACAGAGTTTGGATTCCTGGGCGAGTGTCTGTTGCAGACTTCACCTTGGATTAACTCTCTGCAGGCAAAAGGCGAGGCCGGAAAGCGTTTTTCCATATGGAGCGCCCAATGGGCTGGGATGCGTTGGCACGGCTGATGCTTTGGTTCAGGGATAGAAATGGGGATTGACATCTGCTCAGGTCTGCAGAGGTCTCCGGGTTCCAGATCGCCATCAATCTCGGTGTTGTGGCTTCTAGAAAAGACAGCCATCAGTGTCTCAGCCCCCCGGCAGCCCTCTCTAAGGTGGTTTCTCGTCCACAGTCTGAACACTGAGCCTCCTACTCAGACCTCCTGGGCCACCTACCCCTCATTCGGGCCCCTGGGTGAATGCAGCGAAGCTCCTGGCCAGGACCTCAGATGAGCGAGGAAATGCAAGGTTAACTCCTGGCGCAAAGGGGCTATTCATGATCCCTCTCCCGCCTCGGGCTGCCTTATATCTGAAGAGCCCACATCTGTGCAATGCCAGTCATCAAATATTTGCATCTCACTCCTGCTTACATCTACTCCTTACTCCTATCCCCTGAAACCCTTCCCCTCTCCTCTCAGCGGGTCCCTACCCACTTGACCCCCAGGATCCGAGGGAAGCAGGCCTGGCATTGCCCTTGACTTCAAAACAGCAAGCAGGATCGCAGTACATGACAGGAATTCAGCTTGTCTTTTCCCAAAAGCCAGAACATCCTCTTTCTGAATCTCCATAGACGCTCCAGAGCTGCCCATTTTGGGGGCTATCTTGCTCCCCCTGGGGCTAACCTGCAGCAGGATTGTCATGGTGATGCCTTCTTCCCACGTGGACCACGCCAACATGTCTCAACCGACACCCTCCCGCCCCGTGCGCCCCCATGCATTCCCGCTCTCTCGGTTTCTCTCAGGTTTGGCATCCTTCCAATCCCACAGGAATTCAGCTGATAAATGAATTCATACTCAAAGGTTATTGACTTAATTTGTCACCTCCATCCAGGAGCTATTTGCACTGAAAAGAGATTCACCAGGGAGCGCAAGGATTGCCTGCAAAGAATGCCTTTCTCATGGTGGGGGGTGGGGGGGGTTAGGCGGTGTGGCTTTGGGGTGACTTTTCTCTCAACAACTTCCTGCAGCTGGCATTTCCCAATGTCAGCTTCCAGGAGGCCCTGGGATGGGGGTGAGGGCTTGTAAAAGACTGTGGATTCCATTTAGTAGGTATGGACGGGGCCGAGAACCTGCATCATCTTCTAATGAAAGCGGCCCATGGGATCGTATTTTTTGAGACATTATCGGGCACTGTGCTCTTGCTGTAACAAAATGTGAGCCCCGGGTGGGGCTTAAGCCTTCCTTGGCTGCAGATGGCTCCGTTCTCATGGCGTGCTCCCACGGTTTTTCCTCCGGGCAGGCTCCGTGCTGTTGTTGCTCTATGTGTCCAGATTTCCTCCTCTTATAATGACAACTACACTAGTCAGATTGGATTCAGCCCAAATCATGACCTCGCTTCCATATACTGACATCAGTGGAGGTCCTGTCTCCCATGTGCAGTCACGTTTTGAGGTGGTAGGATTTGGGGATTCAGCATATGAATTTGCGGGGGGGAGGGGGAGGGGACATAAATCAGCCCCTACACAAACATGTAGAAACCATAACTCATTGAGACATTTATGAACGGGCACTAGGAACCAGCAAAGTCTCTGTTCTTTTACAAGAGAGAAAACACACCCAGGTTGAAAACCGTCCTGCAGACAGCACTGGGGATCTGCCGGCGGATGGGAGGCACAGCGCCCCCTGTCGGCAGCACTGGCATCTGTCTAAATTGCCAGCGTTGTTGTTATTCCTCTCTAGGTTTAGAAGCAGTCTTCTTTCAGCTTCATGGGAGAGAACAGTCTTTGGCGCTGGCATCAGCGTGGCTGCCCGAGGCAGCCCTTGCCTCCGCCTTCGAGGATGTTTCTTTCCCCAGAAAAAAGGAAAGACCCTTCACCCTCCCCATTCATCATCACCACGGGCAATCTAATTACAGCCTTGTCTTGAAAGAGGAACTCATTTACAATTGAGACTTCTTCCTTATGAAAATGTAACATCTTGAACTATGTTTTTATGGCCCCCTTTTACAAAAATAAAAAAGGAAATTAATTAATTTCCTTGTACACAGGGAAGACTCTTGAGGTCTTGTGGTCTTGCCAGTTGTTCATGGCGAGGATCCTCTCTCTCTCTCTCTTCTCTCTCTCTCTCTCTCTCTCTCTCTCTCCCCCGGCCTCCCGCTGTGTGACAGTGAAATGCTAAAATGATTTTGGCAGGAGAATATTCTCAAAGGCTGTTTTTATTTCTGCGGCAGAAGAGTATCTCAGAACGCAGGCTGCACCTCTGCCCTGTGGGGCTGTTTCTAATTGCACCAGGTGAGCCGCACAGATCCTTTCGGCAGCCGGGTGGGTAGACAGCGGCAAGAAACCTAAGGAAGATAATCGTGTCTGCCACACTCGGCGCTCACCACTTAAATGAATTAACTTGTTGGAATAAAATATTTCTATGGGTGCAGAAAACTATGCATTAGAATAATGAGGCTGACCCCGTGCTTCGGAGTCGCAATCACTGGGGTTTGTTTCTTCCCTCTGTAATCACAACATGCTAGCTTCCGCCTAGCTCACACCTCTGTAGGCAAGGCTGCCTGCGAATCCTTTAGATTCCCACCTTCTCATTTTCAGTGTGCAATAATTGCCCAAGGATGGAAAGTGCCAAACAAGAATGCGGGTTTCGGAAAGCAACCCTCTTGTTATTTAGGACGGCCCAAGCACAATGAAGACAGGTGGATTACGGCTCATCACCTTCTCTACCCTCACACTTACCCCTTTAGAAAAAGACCTGGACTTTCACACTGGGTTGCTTCAAAACTTTGAAAGACAATTGGGATATGATCTCTTTAATTAAAAATCTATACTGTACCGCAGCATGAGGGCTTGAGGTTCCTGGATTTCATTCTGGGTGACTCCACTTACCAGCTGTGTGACCTTGAACAAATTATTTAACATCTCTCTGGGTCAGTGTTTTCCTCTATAAAAAAATGGGACAATAATAACAATAATGCATTATGGGGTGGTGTTAATATCTGTCCAGTACTTCTAAGAACGATTGACATACAGTGAATGAGTATCTGCTGTTGCTATTTATGTCCTTGGAAAGGGAAGAGGGGCTGCTGTCTTTCTCTTTTTCAGGACTATTAAGCATTGTACTCAGATATAAGGAGAAATAATCAAGGCTCCTGTCTTTGGGGATCTTTAGTTTATTATTTTTAAATTTTTATTTGAGAGGGAGGGAGAGGGAGAGAGAGATGTTCCATTTGCTGATTCACTTTCCAAATGTCCGCAGCATCTGGGACTGGGCTAGCTCAGAGCTGGCGGACTGGAACTCTATCCGGGTGTCCTGCATGGATGGCAGGGACTCAACTACTTGAGCCCTCACCTGCTGCCGCCCAGGGTGTGTGGAAGGGACCCAAGTCCTTGAGTCATCATCTCCTGCCTCCCAGGGTGTGAAGTAGCAGGAAGCTGGATCGGAAGCAGAAGCGGGACTCAACCCAGGCACTCGAATACGGGATGCAGACGTCTCAAGTGGCAGCTACAACACCCGCAGCGGGAGCTCTGGTGCAGTGTGTGCGCCAGATGTGTGAGCGACTTCCCATCAGGCAGACTTCGGGGACGACTGAGGAAGCACGAGTGGCGTGGTATGAACGGCCAACTTGGAGTAGAGATTTGTGGACGGCAACTTGAGAGAGGCGGCATTTGAGCTGGGCCTTGCAAGGATGAAAGGTTTATCTCCTGCGGGGGGGGGGGGGGGGGCAAGGACATGGGCAAAGGGAGGAGAAAGCTGATGATACCTCTAGAGGAAAGTCAGGATGCTTGTGACGTTGATCCAAATGGTAGTCGGGGGTCTCCTCTGCCCTGTAACAGTCTAGCGTCCTGACTTCTTATTTCCACTTAAAAAAAAAAAAAAAAAACAGAAATTACACTGGAGTAATGAAGTATTCCTCCAATTTTTTTTTCCTCTGAAGGAGTTTAAGAAAAACTTTTAGTAATGAGCGAAGTCCTATAGTTGCCAACTGCAACGTAGCAGACAGAACCTTCCCCACCCCCCAATTCTGCCCATACAGGTCCTTTATTGCACCCAGAGAAATCTTTGTAGTCACCACAAAAGTGCAGCTACCTCTGGGGTACGCTGCGGCCGCTATTTAACTGTCACGTAACATGACAATCGAGTGTCCTATTAGAGCTAAAATTTAATTGTGAAGACGGGTACCATATTTAACTGCAGTCCTGGGGGGAATTTAGGTTGACAGGCTGTAATTACCCAAACTGGAACCTGGCCAGGACACACCTACTCTTTGCCAAAAGAGCGATGGGGGTTTTAAGGACCGCAGGCGTGGGAAGCCAGGAGCTTACATAGGGTGGGGAAACGGCACTTGCAGCCCCACAGCGCCCCCTATCCAAGCTCGGGGCAAGCGCAGGCTGTCCGGGGAGCTGGCTTTTTCTGACCTTGCGCACTCGCCATTTCCCCCAAGTCCCTCTCAGCCCCCACCGGGCTCCAATCCATCACGGGTTATCAGAAACTTGCCATTTAAGGCTGCGTGGCTATGGGTCCTGCAGTGAGGTTCCAGCGAGGTCTTATCTGTGTCTGTCTGTCCTGTGTTTCTCGCCCCAGGTCCTGCTGTTTCTCTTATCATGACAGAAGTGCTTGTCCTGCTAAAATAATTACCCAGCCAGCACAGTGCTTCTTATCACCAGCTGCTGTTTCTACATAGAGATCAATTAGAGGCATCTTTTTACGGGGGAAGTCAGCTGCTCGGGCCAGTTTACTAAAAATCCCATTAGGATTCTGACTGAGAAATTGTACTTCGATCTTCCAACGCCGCCGTTTTCCAGGAAAAAAAAAATAAAAATTGGGTCAAGAAGAGGTGGCTATGTGGCCTGGTGACGTCACTGAAGGGTTAAAAGAGAAAGTTCTGCGTTGCTAGAGGCAGTGTGAATAAATGTGGTCTTAATTTAAGGTTATGGATTTTTAAAAAGCCTCGCTTTTTGTCTTTAGAAGTCTTTGCATTCATATCAGTTAAAAAATAATTTAGACAGAAAATAAATGTTGGAGCAAACTCAAATTATTATGTGCATTTTAAATAAACCTGTGTTTTCGGCTGCAGACATAGCGTATGAATAATAACATTAATAATGATCAGGATAATTTGTCAACTGATGATATTTGCTCTCAGACCTTGCAGGCTGCTGGTTCCTGGCCCAGCTATTTAATTTAGCTGACCCATCCTTCCTCCTTCGTGATGGCAGCTGATGATAACAGCTCTTACTCCCTTTGCAGGGCGAAATGCTAGAAAAGCCCAGGGTTCCAGTCTCAGCTCTGCCCTAATTGGCTGTGTGACCTTGGGCAGGTTGCTTAACATCTCTGGCCTTCTTCTGGCAAAGAATAAATGGCATGGTCTAGGGGGAAATGAGCAGAAACATAATTTGCAAAATCAAAAACAATACAGAAATGTCACCTGATATTTTTCCTCCCCTTCGTTTAAGAATGTAGGCTCTAAAGAAAAGAAACAGACTGAAAGAAAGTTCAACCAAGCAAGGACTGGTCAGGGCGTGGGAGGAAGTCGGATTAAGACTAAGATTAATTTTAGAAAACACTAAGAGGTGGCATTTCACTGAGTTTCTGAGGACATGAACACACACGCACATACACACACACACACACACACACACACGGAGCTATTCTTTGGCCAGAAGGAAACCTACTTAAAATGCTCACTTCTCTGCTTCCCTGAAAAGAGCTTTTTTGCTACTGGACAAAAGCAAGAGGAACATCCGAATATTAGCGTCTGTTTAATTCTACAGACAGTGTAATGCTGCCCAGATAATACCCGCGCAACAAGAATACGTAGCGTTGAATCGCGTGAAGTTGCTTGGGAGAGCTCAAACAGGGTGACCGTCAGAAATTTCATATGCTTCCAACTACTATTATGGTAGACGTGTGGATGTTTGTTCACATACTTTCTGATATGTTATAGTGATAACACAGTCCCAACAACGGGGAGTGTTTCACGTTCTTATTCCCTAGCATGTCTCACAGGAAGCTGGGTAGGCACTGCGTATTTTTGTCCTAATACTTAGCCTAAGTGGACAGGAGACAGGCAGGAAATACTTTGGAGTCCCAGGTTAGATTCTTAAACACAGGGTCAGGTCCTGACTTGGTCGTCTCAGAACATAAAGTTGGGGTGGGCACTGAGCATAGCATTAAGATGGAGCTCATTTTGGCGTGCGCAGGTTCATGTCCTGGTTCCTCTCCCTATTCCAGCTTCCTGCTAATGCAGACCCTGGGAGGCAGTGGTGGTGCTTCAAGTAGTTGGGTCTCTGCCACGCATGTGCGACTCCTGAGTTGAGTTCTCAGCTCCTGGCTGTGGTGTGGCCCAGCCCTGGCTGTTATGGGCATTTGGGGAAATGAACCACTGGATGGGAGATCTCCCTCTCTCTCTTTCCCTCCCTCCCTCTCCCTCTCCCTCTCCCTCTCCCTCTCCCTCTCCCTCTCCCTCTCCCTCTCCCTCTCCCTCTCCCTCTCCCTCTCCCTCTCCTTCTCTCTCCCCAAATAAATAAATACATACAGAAAAAATACATGGAACTCTCCATTACTTTTTTTAAAAGAAGCTGGCACATGGTAAAGTCACTTGGCAGCACTGGCGGCGCTTGGTGGCTCCCACCCAGGGAAAAAGTGCCCTGTGCACCTACAAGGGTGACTCCGGAGGAGACGGGCTCTGTGAGACTCTCCACGTGGTCTCACTCAGGGATTGGAGGTTGTAATGCATGTCCCTGGGGAGAGATTTTTTTTTTTCATTAAGAATTTATCAGAGTTAATTGGCAATTATTTTTATTAGCAATTTAAAAACTAAAAATACAAGTATTATACCCAATAATGATTTCAGGAGCAACTAATGTGATAGAACATCCAGGATATTTTCAAATGAAAAAAGGCGAGGCTGCTGGGGTAAGGAAGCGTCCATGACTCTCGAAATGTGCACTACAAGGAATAATGAAGCAGATTCCAGATAGGAACAATCACATTTACCACTGATTAGATTTTTTCACATCCTGATTTTTATTTCTGTATTTTGGTTGCTTCTTCTACCTCTATACAACAGCCAGAATAACCAGAACAAGTGCCCACTAAAAAAGTTCCAATGGCAATAACTAGGCATTTTTTTATTGTGAAAAAAAGTCAGTAGGGGGTGGGCATTGTGGCCCGGCAGGTTCAGCTGCTGCCTGAGATGCCCATAGCCCACACTGAGAGCCACTTCACGCAGCTGCTCTACTAGTTCTGGCCCAGCTTGCTGCTCAAGGAACTGAAAGGCAGTGGACGGTGCTTTAAGTCCTTGGGCCCCTGCCACCAGTGTGGGAGACCCAGATGGAGCTCCAGGTGCCTGTCTTTGGCCTGGCACAGCCCTGGCTGTTGTGAGCATTTGGGAGTGAACCAGCAGATGGAAGATTTCTCTCTCTCTCTCTCTCTCTCTCTCTCTCTCTCTCTCTCATCTTCCCCTCCTCCCCCCCCAATAAATAAATCTTTAAAAAAGTCAATCATTATGGAAAAGTGTAAAAGAAGAAAATGAAAAGTCAACATTCAAAAGGTATTATTGCAGATCACCTTTCCCAAGATGTCTCCCCCAACACACACACACACACACACACACGCACTTGAAAAATAGTACAAAAAAAGATAAGCTAATTCTATGCTCCCCCCTTTGCAACCATTTTTTTTTTCACTTAGTGGCAACAGCATATCACGGACACCTTGCCATATGTATAGATAGTGACCACATAGTGTTCCACTGAGGACTTAACCAATCAGATGTCCATGCGCCTTTAGGGGCTTCTGCTTTTGCTACTGTAAACCTCACAGAGCTGCTCAATCTTGTTCTATACATCTTTGTGTTCTTGTTCGAATGTTTCATAGCATTCATTCCTAGAGGTGGAATCTGCTTTGCTGAATTGCTCTCCAAAAAATCCTGCACCAATTTATGGTCACATTAATGGCAAATGTAAAAACCCATTTCCCCCTCACTGCCCATCTGATAAATGAAAGGGATGTGATGTGCTGTTGCCTTTGGCGTTTCTTTTTAGAAATTTGAGTGGTGGAAAGACAGAGAGACAGAGACAGAGACAGAGACAGAGACAGACAAAAAGAGAAAGCTCTCATCTACAAGTTCACTCCCTGGTGGCTAGCCGTTGCAAGGGCTGTGCCAGGGCTAAAGCCTGGAACTCAATCCACATCTCCCATGCTGGAGAGAGGAAATCAGTTACTTAGGCCATCACTGCTGTTTCCCGGGGTCTATATTAGCAGGAAGCTGGAGTTGGGAGCTGGAGCTGGGATTTGGATGGAGGCACCTGGTATGGGATACGGGCATTTTAACCCCTAGCCTTAGCATGCACCCCAAAACCTCTCTGATTACCAGTGAGTTGGAACCTCTTCAGTCTTCCTATAGAGTTGGTTGGCATTTCTTCTTTTGTGGACTACCTACTGATGCCTTTTGCTCGTCTTTCTACTTGAGTTTTCCTTCCTTAGTGATTGTAAGAACGTGTTACATACTAAGGGTATCCTTACAATTGCCAGCCATATAAAATATTTTCCTAGTTTTTCATTTGTTGTTTTATTGCTTCTGTTTTTCGATGCACTGACAAAGTTTTATATTTTTATGCATTGAAGCTGTTAATCTTTTCCTTAGGGTCTTAGTCTTCAGAGTTATGGTAGGTGCATATCTATCTGTATTTCATTTTCCAGCCATATTGAGGTTTGCTATGATTACGGCTCTCTTTTCTTCCATGCCACATTTCCCATTACTTTCTAGAGGTTCTGGAGTGAAGAAGGCATATGGAATCATGGAAGCCAGAGCAGAGAAAGATGACTATTAATAGTAACACTTGACATTTCTATTTTCAGTGTGCTGTAACGTCACTAATTAGTGCCCCTCCCTCATTGAGTCCCAGGGATCACCCTGCCTGCCTCTCATTCACCATACGGGACACCAAGGCATGAGAGTGAGAAAGCCTTGGCATTCCATTTGATGGCTGTCACTCTAGCTGGCCAGGCTTCTGACTCCCCATCCACGGTTAAATCAAGGTGAGCCAGTTCCGCCATGGAGGCTGGCAGATTCCCAGGATGCAATGAGACCATCAGAATGAGTTCTCTGCAGGGGGCGGGGGTAAAAGACACTGTATTTCCTCCCCCTGCCCAGAAAAGGAAAATCATATACCAGGTACTCAGGACAGTTGGCTACCTGGGTTCTTCTGACTTTCACTTGGACCAAAGAAGGGGTTCCACCTCTTCCTAAGCCACTGCTAATTTCTGACAATCAGGACGTGTACTCCAAGAGTTAGAGAGGACAATGGATAAAGAAGGAAATGAGTAGAAGGAAATCCCCTTCAAACTTGGTGAATGGAGCGCTCCAGGGGATGACTCAATGGCCACTCCGCATGAAATTCATTCATTCCACAAAGACTGGTTGGGCTTTCCCTGTGTGCCAGGCTGTGGGCTAAGGCATATGGGAACAATGATGCTTTGGAGTCACATGGGCTGTGACATGCACTGATGTGAGGACAGCCCAGAGGGAAGCTTTGTGGAGGGAGTGGCCTCTCTGCTGAGACCCAGTAAATGGACAGGAGTTCAACTGGAGGAGCCGATCTGTGGTGGCGAGAGTGGCAAAGGCAGCACGCCAAGCCTCGGAAACAGTGGAGCGGGAGTGACGCCAGGAGAGCTGGGGTCAGAAAAGACAAGGGCTGGGCAGGTGTTTGGCAGAGCAGCTATGGCAGCGCCTGGAACACCTGTAGCCCACATCGCAGTTTCAGGGGCCGGCTCCTGCCTCCACTTCCTGCTGATGTGCACGCTGGGAGGCCACAGGTGAGGGCACACGGACTCGGGTTCCTGTTACCTGCATGGGAGACCTGGATCAAGTTCTGGGCCCCTGGCTTCAGCCTGGCTTAGCTCTGGTTATTATGGGCATTTGGGGAGTGAATCAAAGGATGGGTGATCTGTGTGTGTGTGTGTGTGTGTCTTTGTGTATCTGCCTTTCAAATAAATTTTAAGAAAAAAGACAAACATAACAGCTTCTAGCAGTGCTTCTTACACTCTATGGAGAACTAGGTTTTTCTCACAATGTGTCACAGAGCAGTACTTGTGCAATCAAATGCAATACAATTGAATTAACAAAAAAACTAGAAAGATAATCAAAATACTGGATTATTAGATTTAGATATTATTAGATGTGGCAGACAAAATTTACTCTGTCAAATTGCTACACAAGTGTCTGTTATCCTCCGGTTTTGTACTCTATGCATTGCCGAAGAGCAGCAGCTTGCCTCCCTGTGCCAGTCTACAAACCGCACTTGTGGAGTGGTGCTGCACCAGGCCGTCCGGAGAAGGAGATGGGAGCGGCAGTGCTAAGATACAGCCAAGGTGTTAAGTAAAATGAGGTCTGGCCAGTGTCCTCGGAATGCAGCCACAAATGGGCGGCTGTAAAGAGCAGATTCAAAGGAGTGGTCGAGACAGTTGCCAGACCAAGTGGGCGGAGGGGCCCCTCGACATTCACAGCGAGGAAAGAATGTGGACGCGAAGATAAACTTGCCCATAAAACACTTACGCTTTATATTACTAACCAGCACTCTTGTTTACACAGAGCATTAACAAAAACGTATGTTATGACATGGAATAAGAACAGTTAGTAACTGGAAAATGTTTATGAGGGGACTTTCGAAAGTTCGTGGAAAATGAAATTTAAAGATCAGCTTATGTTGGTGCCAAACTTTTTTTGAAATCCGGGCAAAGCGGCAAAGGCAGCAGGACCTTCTCACTGGGTGATGACTCGTTAGCTACACCCACCCCTTCTCCTCCAGAGCTGGGTAAGCCAAGACCCCGCGGTTAACCCGAGCTCATCTCAAAGCCGGCATGGAAGCCCAGTTGGAGCTCAGAGCCTTAGAATGCTGGGCACTGAGTTTCAGAAGCACGCGCTGGCCTGGGAATCCAGGCCAGATTTCTAATACTCGATGAGTTCGCCTTGTGGGAAAGCCGCATTTCTGCTTGCGGGAAAGAGTAGAGACACCACGGATCCCACGACCTCCTACTAGAGACCAGGCGATCCAAGCGAGGCTGCCACGGGCCTCTGAAGTTGGACAAGGTCAAGAGCAAAGCCAAGCTTTGTCTTGCAACCTCCTCACCCCAGGGTTCTTCACACTGTGACCCTAACCCTCATGGCAGTGGTACAGAGGCCACTAGATAGCCCATCTGGGAAGGAGAGGCAGAACCTAAAGCACCCCTGAGCTGAGGTAAGAGGCAGTGAGGAGCATAGTTATGGTGGTGGGGGTGAGGTGCAGGTGAGTGTGCAGTGGGCTGATTTTTACTTTTCTACTCAAAGCTCTTGGAGGCATCAGGGCTGCTGGCTGGACTCTTGGTCCTCATCCTTGTCCTTTCCAGGGCTAAGAAATCAACCTGCCATCCTGTCTTCACTGCTTCTGCTCTCACCGCATCCAAATTCTCCAAATCACAGTGTGTCCCTGCAGCCCTTCTCACATCCATCACAGGTTCCTCCTGGCTTTGAACACCTCCGTATCACTGTCTCCTGCATTTCCTTTTGGGCACAGTAATCAGAGGCACTGTGCACGCGCGCGCGCACACACACACACCACACACACTTTATTTATTCCACCCCAGCATAAGAAAGGCACTCAATGGGTGCAGGTAAACAATGAAGAGTGGCTTCCGATAAGCCAGACCTCTTCTCTGCCGGTCCCTGTGTAGCATCGCATTGCTTCTGCCTATTAGTGAAACTGGAAGAAGCCATTTGGGTGGCTGGGAGCAGGTCTGGCTGAAGAAGTGCCCAGCTGTTGCTCTTTCCTCTCTCCAGCTTTCTGTCCCCGTGATGTGGACTCATTATGGCTGTGATCGGTGCTGAAGACATTAATGCACTGGGCTGCTTCTCCATCGCATGTGCCATCTGCTCCCATCAGCCCTGTGGGGTAAGTGCTAGGTAATTGTTTCCCATCGGTAGTCCATTTTCTCAGCTAAAGCATGCGCAATTCAAAAATAAACATCCACTCTGAGTCATTGCAACCAGGCTAGTGTGGATCTGGGGGCAGCCACCCCATCTACTGCTAGTAGTGGGTGACGCTGCTTTCCCCGTAATTCAAGTCGAAGGGCAATTTGATTCATTAACAGTGACTCTGAGGGAGGAGGAGGTTCAGGCAGAGAGCAGAGACAGAAAAAAAACCCTGAGAGTTCTTATAAACCAGCAGGGTCAATGCAAAAGAGAAGGAGAGAGCTGGAGAGAAATTGGTGATTCATCAGCCAAGGCTTGCTGGTGGCTGGGAATGAAAGATACGCGCCTTTGTAGCTCCAGCTGTGGGAAACCAAGGGAGGCTCCAAGCTCAAGGTAGCAATGGCCGTGGCTGACTCACCAAGGACCACAGGTTCAAGGCCAAAATGGCAAATTCTGCACTTGGAGGGTGAGCAGAGAGAGCAGGCTGTTGCGATGCCAAAGAGGAAGTCGAAGCCCACTTCGCAGAAAGAATCATGGGGGAAGAAACAGGATTTAGTTCTGTCTTCCCAGACTCCCAAGATGACTGATAGAGCTTGTTGTTGTTGTTGTTTTAAACAGGAAATTGCATCCTGTGGTTCCCTTGTAACCTGTTTTCCCTTAAGAATTGTCATGGCGTCCTCAGTTTGACCTTCACCTCCCCTCAGAGCTCATCTCCACATCCATCAGTCATTTATGAAATAAATATTTGTTGCGCTCCTGCCGGATGCCAGGCGCCGTGCTCACGGCGAGGTCACTGCGGGTCTCTAGAGTCGGACAGGCCTACATTTGCTCACGTCCTCCTGTGCAAAGCCGCGAGTGCTCTGAAGTCCTGTTTCCTCATCGCCCCTCATCCTCTCACGCCTCCTGCATCAGCCCTGACCTACTGCTTGCTTCTAGGAACTCAGGCCCCGACTTCCTATCTCCTGTGCCCAACTCCTTGTCCCCAGTGGTGAGATTCCCCCTCCCCTGCCTGGGCACGGTGGGGGGGCTGAGACCTTCCTCCACGAGGCCCAGAGGTTGCGTCCCACCTGCCTTCCTGCCAACGCAGTGCTGTCCCAGTCAGGAAAAGGAGATTCCCTAACACCAGCCCTGCTAATTGATTCATGTTATTTTATTTTCTGTACTGGTGGTTAGGGCCTCAAGCAATTTCATGCAAATTTATGAACCTTATGCAAATGAGGGCATCCCTACACTAATTGCACGCAAAATGGAAGCTCCGTGGGCACTTCCCCCATTCAAGTGTGCCCTGACTTCTTCTCATCCCTCAAATGACTCCCACACTCCTGCAGCCCCACACGCCCGCCCGCAGCCTCCTCTCTCTCCTCCCTGCCTCCCCACCCACTGGCTGCTCAGCCGCCCTCTTCGAAGGTTGCAGGGATGGCAACAGCCCTGTTTGCAAGGGCTGGCAGCCGTCTGGTGATGTCCCAGGAAACCATCGCCCTGGGGAGCCCCTGGCCCAGCTCCTGCTCATTTGAAGTCACTTGAATCCCACCCCACTTGTCCCCCATCCTCCCGGGGCAGAGGAGCCCAGCCCAGGGCACTCTGCGACCTGCCAGGGGCTCTTAGAGATTCCAGTAGGGGCAGGGCCCTGTGTGTGTGTGTGTGTGTGTGTCCCTCCTGTCCCAGGGGACCCAGTCCTGGTCCCCGTGCACTGACCTCGAATGCTTACAAAGGAGCTGTAGGGGCTGGCACCTGCCTGAGATAATCCTAGACAGAAGCCGCACAGGGCGCTAGGGAATGTGAGTGAGGGGCAGTTGCCGGCTTTGAGACAGAGGTCCCCAGGAGCCCAGGGGCTGGGGTTCTAGCCTGCCAAACCACTCAGTGCAAAGGGGCTCCCTCGCTGGGAAGGGGCCAGCTGCTATCAGCTGAGGGGTGGGCGTGCCAAGCGGCATCTCCGATGCTTTAACTGTGCCACCCCTGCGAAGCAGACACCCGCATCCCCCTTCCCTCCCCCCCTTGCAAACAGGGTCTGTCATTCCCAGGGCCCACGGCCGCCTGCTTCAAGGGGGACCAATGGCCTGGCCTCTACACACATGGGCTCTCCCGCGGGCTGGGGGTCGGGGCTTTTGTCTCCAGGCACGCCCGCAGGGCTGCGTGCGACACCGCGGGGGCTCTCTTGGACCCTTTGGCTCCGTAGCCTGTGGCTTTTGGGGACAAAATTCCAGCTAGGAGCACCGAAGTCACAGGGCCAGAGAAGCGGCGCAGAGGCTTTTCCCTCTCCCCTCTGTCCTTCTCCTCCTCTTCCTCCCCCTCTTCCTCCCCCACTGCCCACCTCTCTTGCCCTCCAACCCTATGGCCTTCGCTTCTCCCCTTTCCTGTCTCCCCTTGGCTTCGGCTTCACCCTTCACGCTCTCCTCCCTTAGCCGGCAGTCTCCCCCCTACCCCGCGCCCCTCGGCCACCTGCCCCTGCCCTCCCTTCCTCTGCCCTCCTCCCCCCTCCCCCTTTCTGCTCTGCAGAGTCCCTGTTTCTCCCTCTTCTCTCTCTTCCTTCCCTCCCTCCCTCGAATTTCCTCTCCGTCCCCTTCCTGCCCCCTCCTCTTCTTCGTTGCCCTCGGGCTCCACCCCGCCTTTCTAGAGCACTGCGCGGCCCCCAGGTGAGCCAGCAGGGCGGGTGCCCAGCAGCCCGGGGCGGATTTGCAGGCTACGCCGCCCTCTCCGCATTCTTCCCCGGCGGCGACGTGTCCTCTGCGGAGTCTGGACAGCCGCCCCGGCCCGCCCCCGCAGCCTAGGGGTGGGGGAAAGGAACAGAGGCGCGGGGGCCCTGGAGGTGGGGACGGCGCGTGGCTCGCCAGGGTAGCTTTCCCGAGTCCCGGCGGCGCTGGAGGCGGTACCGGGATCCACCTCGGAGTGGCAGTCTCGCTCGCTCGGGGGAGGTCGGAAGCTTGGAGCTGGGTGGGAGACGAGCGCGGCTGGGGGTGGGGGGATCCCTGTGTCTTGGTTCGTGGGAACAACCCGCAGCCGGCAGTCGGAGCCCAGATTGGTTACAGGCGCAAAGCTCTGCGGAGCGGCGCGTCGGCCGGAAGGGACGTGCCCCCTTTGCCTGGCCCAGACACCTCGGCCCTTTGAGCCGGCGGCAGGACCCACGGCTTGGACTCCCGGGGCCAGCCCGGCAGGCCCCTGCGTATTTCCCTTCCACCAGCCAGCGTGGACCAAAGGCAGCCCCCTGCCCACCCGGCTGCAGCCTCTTAATTGCCGGCTCCCAGCTTTCCTCTCTGACTCCTTCCTCCCTTGGAAAACCCCCTCCCTCTGTTGAATTTTATTCCCTGGTTCCATGGTTGAAAATGGTTTACTCAGATTCGCTATTATCTCTAATAAGAGCCTATATCTTTGGAGCTCTCACAGTTTTAGAATTGATTTTACTGCGAATTGCCCGTGGTATTTATATGAATATCCACTCTAGGAGGCAAGGCAGCCATTAGCCCCATTTTATGGGTGAGGAAAATGAGGTTTGGTGGGAGCCAGGGCTCTGTGTACTCCTCTTGGCACGGAATGTGTCGGGACAGCCATATAATGATGTTCAGGTTGCACACTGCACAAGAGCTCTGCGTTGAAAGGGGAAACTATTAAAATGTCAGGTATATACTCGCATATGAGAGTGCTCAAGCAAAGACGATGTTAGACTTGCACAGCAAATCTGGGAGCAATGAGGGTAATCCCCACTCCTTGCCCACAGAGACCCACAGAGCTTACACGTGTTCATAAGAACAGGCGTATGCGGCAGGCACTGTGGTGCGGTGAGTTAAGCCTGTGCCTTTGGCATCCCATATGAGCTCCAGTTCAAGTCCCAGCTGCTTCACTACCGATGCAGCTCCCTGCTAATGTGACTGGGAAAGCAGAAGATGGCCCAGGGGTTGGGCCCCTGCCAGCCATATGGGAGACCTGGATGGAGCGCCAGGATGCTGGCTTCAGCCTGGCCCAGCTCCAGCTGCTGTGGCCACTTGGGGAAAGAACCAAGAGATGGCAGACTCTCTCTCTCTCCCTCTCCCTGTCACTTTTCTTTTTAAATAAATATTTTTAAGGCATATGGGACAAGCAGAGCCTTGACAAGCACACACACACACACATACCCCTACACCTGCCTGTCTTCGTGCATGGCTGGCTTTCCTCACTCGTGTTCGTGTGTCTTCCGCGGGAGAATGCAGAAGCGGCCTGGGAGAGAATGACATCCGTGTAGCAGAGCCAAGTCAGCTCAGCCGTTGTGGTTGAAGTTCTCAGACATTTGAGAGCTCAGCCCAAAGCACCAGAACCTCCTTGCTGATACACAGCTAAGAACAGGAGCAAGAGCGAGCCGAGTGAAGTCCAGCTCCCATCAGCAGAACCACACAGCCAGCCGGAAGACTCCGGAGAACGGACAACCAGGTGTTGTTCTAAGCCACTGTGTTCTGGAGTGCTCTTGGCACTTTCCAACTTCCAGAGAGCCTGCAGAAGCACTCCTGTTGGAATCTTCGAGCACCTGGGGAACAGGGCAAGCAGCTGTTTATCCCCATGTGTCAGAGGAAAAAACTGCTGCATAAGCAAGTTGCAGGACCTGCCTGACCAGCAGCTAACGAGGGGTTGAGCCAGGAGCACAGCCACCTGGGTGGCTCTGGATCTGTGCTCTTTGGCGCTGCCTCGTGCTGGAAACAGGCTCTGTGGGAGCAGAGGTTTGGGGGCTGCTGCTTGGGGCCGGGGTGGTGGAGCAGAGGGGCCGGGGCGGAAGCTCCTCACTGAGCGTATGTGCAGCCGAGAGGAGGAAGGCGGTGGGTCTCCTGGTGGAACTGGAAGAGAATGGGGGTCTGTTGGAAAGGGAGAGCTACCCCTGCCCATTCCCTGGGACTTACTTCTCAGGCTAGATCAGGCCCTCCACGAGCCTAGGGCACGTCCTCATGCTCGCTATCATCGCTGTTCCAATAGCATTTACCCTGTGTTTGTGCTCAGCTGCCCCACTTCACAGAGAGGAAAACAGGCACACCAATTCAGTCTCACAGCTGGCAAGCGGGAGAGTCGGGTTTCAAAGGCATGAGTTCTGGCTTTAGAATCTAGGACTTCAACCACCACGCTGACAGCCTCCCTGTCCTGTTTTGGTCTTCAGGATGCTCCAAGAGGCAGAGAGAGGGACTGATGTGGTGGCGCAGCGGGTTAAGCCGCCACCTGCAACATTGTCATCCCATATGGGAGCACTGGTTCAAGTCCCGGCTGCGCTGCTTCGGATCCAGCTCCCTACCAGTGTGCCTGGAAAGGAAGAGGAAGATGGGCCAAGTGCTTAGGTCCCTGCCACCCACGTAGAAGACCTGGATGGAGTCCCAGGCTCCTGGCTTTTCCCTGGAGGGGAAGGGACCACAAAGCCGGGAGTTCCTCTCATCCTTTAGGCTGATTGATGAGCTGCGCACCTGTGGGTCCCTGTGTCTCTGGTCCTGCCTGGTGGTTCTGGCCACACGTTAAACCATCAGAAATGAGTTTTCCCAGGACCTGGAAGACAAATGTGTGTTTCTTCTCTCAGTGGCACTTTGTCTAGGAGCCACCTGCCCCCCATTGACCTCATACAGTGCCCTCCCCAGCCCTTCCATCTCCGTGGGTGACAGTGCCACCTACAATGCCTGCCACGCTTTGCACTGTTGCCTCCATGACTGGACAACTGGAAAGAGTCACGAGGGATGTGAGTTGGCCCTGAAACAATGGTCCTGTCCTTTGTCATCCTCTACGAATGGGAAAGAAGTGACGCCTTCCAAAATCCCTTCTAACGCGCACACCCATGTTCCTAGCCGCCATTTGCCAAGGCCTCGCTCTGTCCCAGATTCGGGAGACCTCATTCCTGCTCTTCTCAGCGCCTCTAAAAGACAAGTACCATTGCCTTCAATAGAGGAAAACTGAGGCTGAGAGACACTATGTGACCTCCTGGCTAGGGCCCCACAGAACGTGGGCCTGACCTCCAGACCCCGACTTTCTCCACATTGTGCCTTCCTGCTGGAGTCCATGGGGACATATGACGTCCACCTGCCAGCACCCTGACTCCCCTCCTCCGATGAGGCAGAGGCTCTGGGCCTCCCAAGCCTCCTCGCTGCTCTGCCCATCTTCTCCTGCTCCCTCTCCTTCCTGCTGTTTCAGTGTCTCCAGATCCACTTCCAACCCGCCCCTTTAGCTGGGGCAGCCACAGCTGGAAGGGGAGCCATTGCGATGGCACAGGGACCCCTCCCATTCCTGTCTCCCCTTCCCTCCCAGTCCTGACCCAGTCCATGGTACCCCAACTGGAACAGAAGCAAAGTCTTAGAGCTGAGGACACAGCCAGAACCTGTGTGAGTGTGAGCGGGCACACCTGTAGGAGTGAGTGAGCAAGTGCGCTTGAGCATGTGAGAATGTGTGTGCTAGTGAGTGTGCACGCAGGAGTGCGTCCTGTGTGGGGAAGTGTGCATGTGCAAGCGGGTGAGAGTGAGCACGCTTGTGTGAAAGTGTGTCTGGGGGCAGTGTGCACCTGCAGGTAGCACCGTGTCTAACAGGTGTTACAGCGGATGCCTCAGCACATTAGGAAAGAGTTTCCTTCCAGCTTGCTTGACAGGGTACTCCATTCGCAAGGTGATGTAGCAGCCTAAGGCTGGAGCCAGAGAGCCAGGTTACAGAGGGGTGTGCCAGCTCCAGCTCCACGGGCTCAGCTTCTCTCCCAGCCACCTTCAGAACTCAGAAGCGCGGGGCGCTGTGGCGTAGTGGGTAAAGCCGCTACCTGCAGTGCCGGCATCCCATATGGGCGCCAATTCGAGTCCTGGCTGCTCCACTTCTGATCCAGCTCTCTGCTGTGGCCTGGGAAAGCAGTGGAAGATGGCCCAAGTCCTTGGGCCCCTGCATCCACATAGGAGACCCGGAAGAAGCTCCTGGCTCCTAGCTCCTGGCTCTTGGCTCCCGGCTTCAGATCAGAGTAGCTCCAGCTGTTGTGGCCAACAGGGGGAGTGAACTGGGGAGTGAACCAGTAGATGGAAGATTTCTGTCTCTCTCTCTCTGCCTCTCCTTCTCTCTCTCTGTAACTCTGACTTTCAAATAAATAGTCTTTAAAAAAAAGAGCTCAGAAGTGAGGGTAGTGGCTGCTTTTAAAGTGGAGATACAGCTTTTAAATTTGGGAGGCAGGGAAATGCACACACACAAACATGAGAGAGAGAGAGAGAGGGAGAGGGAGAGAGAGAGAGAGAGGGAGAGGGAGGAAGAGGGAGGGAGGGAGAGGGAGGGGAGAGAGGGAGGGAGAGAGAGAGAAGAAGAGGAATACCTATTTGCTGGTTTACCCCTCAAATGCCCACAGAATCCTGGGTTGGGCTGCGGCCAGATCCAGCAGCTAGGAACTCAACCCAAATCTCCAGTGTGGGTGGCAGAGATCCAGTTATTTGAGCCATGGCTGCTGCTTCCCACAGCCTGGAGACAGGGCCAGAGCCAGGCATGGAACCCCGGAAGTGCAACGAGGGGTGAAGGCATCCTAACCATCAGATGCACTCTGTCCCCTTGCAGTGTCCGAAGGGGTTGGACTGAAAAGGCAGGCAAGGGTCAGCTTGGGAAGGTCTCTGCAGCGGAGGATGGAGGAGAAGCCAGTCCGGCCCAGGGTTCTAAGGAATGGCAGACTCCCCATCCCCACCCCTAGGCGGCCCCTCATTGTGTTTGATTTTCGCTGCGACAGCATCAACCCGGGAGACGGCGAGGTGGGAAGGACCGGATCTGATGTTTGTGCAAGTTCTGGTTCCCAAAGATGGGGGTGGGGCTCTCTGTGTGGGTCAAGCCCTCACTGCGATACCCCCTCCCATCCCCACTCACCAAGCCGATCCTGATGGGCCTGAGCCCAAGGCTGCGCTCTTATTCCAAGGCCAAGGCCGGCTGTCTGGAATGCACCTGCTGGAATGCTCAGAAATCCAACCCGGGGCCCTCAGCCTCTTTCACTGCATAGTGATGCGCTGAGAACAGGCTGCTTTTTGCTTCTTGTTTCGTGCAGGTACCCGATGACCATGTGCAGTGCAGAGGCCTGGCTTTTGCACACACTCACAAGTCCTGGAGAGCCAGGCGTGCAGCTGTGTCTCACCGTCTTTGCCCTGCTGCAGCGCAAATACTGGGGTTGTTAAGGGGAGGGTAAGAAAGGGGCCATGGGGCCTCTGTGTGTCTCGTGGCCTGTGTGTGTGATTGCTGTTTCCTCCGTGAGAGTCAGCGTCCAGCTGGCATGCAGCAGACCTGCGTCAACCAGGAGAGCTCCCTGGGCCCTTGTCCCACCAGCTCTGACCTGCACTGCAGGGCTTCCTAGAAGGGAACCTCCCACTGCCAGTGCTGATGCATTTCCTTCAGATGGTGCCTCCTCAGTCTCCCTCCGGCTCACAGCCTCCCCTAGGGGCCCTCCGACTGCAGGGTTTAGAATGAGACTAGGGATAACCCCAGGGGGAATGCGGGATGCTCATAGTCTCTTCTCTTTTTGTGGGGGAGGGAGGGCTTCAGGATCTAATCAGGACACCTGTGTGCCCAGGAGGTCTCTAGAAGCTTCTGGAACGTGCTCACCCCTGTTTCGCACAGGAGCTTCCCTGAGCGAGAGCCCTGGATGGGCCCAGAACCTACAGAACTGTACTGGCCAGGACTGCAAGCCTTATTCCTTCTTATTCCGTATGAACTGCGCGGAGGTGCGGGGGCGGGGGTGTCACACTTCCTGCAGGCCCGGCTGACCAGGGCAGCCAGCTGCGGGCTGACCTGCTCACGGAACCCTGGCCTGCAGGCTGCGGGGACTCCAGCAAGGCGCCATTTCCATATTCTCTGGCAATAACTAATTAGCGATTATAAAGCTCTTTGAAATATGAAGTGCTGCATGATAATATCTGTAATGAGCCTGATTCTTTCCCGCTCGCACAAGGGAGGGGGAGTCGGTTTTACACCCCATTAAAGGCCGTGGCGGGGAGGAAGCCAGCTCCCTTTCTGCAACCTGCCTCTGAGTCATGGTCGCAGCAAGTGGCCCTGGGGAGGGTGCTCGAGCCCTGGCCCCTGGCGGGGCAAGGCAGCCCACTCCCACGGCAGTGCTTCCACGCGTGTCCTCCCTCCCCCAACCGTCTCCCTCCCCCCAACCATGAGCTGCCCTCCCTGGGTGGGGGAAGGGAAGGTGAGGATGATGGATGGAAAGGGGAGAAGAGAAAGGTGGAGGAAAGGGTGAGGAGAACGAACGAGTTGGGCTCGTGGTATCCTTAATGTGATTTAGAATTTCATATTAATATATCACCTCGGAAAAAAATTAATGAGAAACGTGAAGAAAATAGGATAATGAATATGATAATATATGGGGAGTGCTTTGGGCTCCTTGCAACAAAGGTGCAAGGAATTATTGCTGTGATTTTCTCACGGTGCATATATATTTTTATTAAACTCTAAAAAAAAAATGCCGGTGGATTCACTTCTTTGCCAGGCACTAACGCCCCGCAGAGGAGTCGCTCTTCAATTAGTTCTCGGAGCTCAGCGCACCTCTCGGCTGTTTTCTCGTGGCCCTGGCGGAGACTTCCAGCTTAAGGGGCATGGAGGGAGGGTGGGTGGGAACACTCCCTGGCTTTGCCCAGGGTACCCGGCAAGCCTGTGCCGGGGAGATGGCGTCCTGGGCGTCGGGGGCTCAGGAAACTGTCCCCGGGGACAGGGATCAGGCAGGCCCCGGATGGATGAGAACGCAGGGTAGCCGGAGGGAAAGGGTAGCTTCCTGCATTCAATCTACTGGTCTTTCTTGCCTACCCAAGGGTCTGCTCAGGCCAGACTTCTTTTTGATGATTAAAATATAATTAAACACAGGTTCCCAGTTGGAAAGGAGCTCTGTGAACGGCCTTGCCAAGGCACAGCAGGGACTAGAACTGAGAGGAAAAAGGGTCTCAGCCTCTTGCCACTTCCGTATACGAGGCTCCTCCACGTACAACGGTGCCATAGCCTGAGCAGCCCATTGTAAATGGGAGCTCCCATCAGTGGAGAAAGCATGGAATTCCCTGATGCTGGGTCCATCCCAGCTCAACAGCCACACTGCTTGCATCGAGACAGAGGATCGCAACACATGGCGCTAGTCCAGGAAGAGATCCCAACTCGACACTGGAAGTTCACTTTCTGCTGAGTGAGGATTTCTTTCGCGCCACCGTAAACTTTAAAAATCAAGGCCAGAGACCCTCTCGAAGGGCCATCCTCACAGTGTGATCACCAGGCAAACACGCGAGCAACGCGTATCCCCCAGGCCCCAGCCCAGAACCACGGACTCATACTCTGAGCACATGGCCAGGCACATGGCGTTTGAACCAATCTTTCAACACGCTCAACTTGGAACATTGCTGGCTGGAATAGCAAGTTTCAGATCGCCGTGCTCCATGGGAAAGCAAAGAGGGAGCCAAACCTTGGGATGGATGCACGAACCTTGTACACGTGCTAAACGAGGAGTGGGTGGGGAGGTGTGGGCTACTGAATGTGACAGGTTGGGTTGCACAGAAACAAGACTCTAAGACAGGCTTTAGCATGAGAGATGGTTCTCAAGAGAAGTCCTTTGGCTCAGTGCCTATGGAAGGGAGGGGAAGAAAGCAGTGGTGGGAAGAATGAGAAGCCAAGGGTACCTGAGCTAGAGGCCCAGGGCACAGCGGAGCTCAGCTGGCCCATCAGAGTTGCAGTGGGTTGAGCCGTGGTGGACAGATCTTTCTCCCTCATCTGCCTCCCTCAGTCACTGGGCATGGGCCTCCCCTGGAGAGGTGTGGTCCTGGACGTGGAGGGAGACTGGGAGCTGGAGACTGGGAGCTGCAGGCTGTTCAGGACAGCACTCCCCAAAGCTGGCTCCTTCTTCAGAACCCCTGAAAGGCCTACTGCAACACTCACCATCCTGCAAAAAAACGGGACTGGCTGCAGGTAGACAGGAAGCGGGCGTGCAACTGCACCCCCCACCCCACCCCCACCCCGACGCATCATGACACACAGGGGCCCAGGTCTCTGACTTCTTCTGCACACTTCATTCACTTTAACTGGCCCACATGATGCCTTGGACCTGGTCAGCATCCAACAGAGACGCTTCTGAGGATAGCGGGCGCTTGAGTTGTGACACGAAGCTGAGGAATCAGCTATGAGGAGTCTTTTGAGAGATGATGAGGGTTGAGTAGGACATTTTGATCAGAGGGAACAGCAAGTGCAAAGGGCCTGGGGCATGGTGGGGTTGGCTATAAATGAATGAGGGTGAGGATGGTAGGAGATGAGGTTGGATGCACAGTATAAAGAGGTTGGATTTTATGCAGAGTGAAGCAGCAAGCCATTGGAAAGTTGTAAGGAGAGGCACTGACGACAGTGGCTCTGGTTAGTGTATGGAAAGCAAATTGTAGGGGGAAAGGATAGTTGTGAGGGACTGTGGCTGCGTCCTGGCAAGAGGTGATGACAGCTGGGACCAGGAGGTGTCACAGATTGTGACCCGTGGACAGATCCCAGACGGGCTCTGGAGGGAGGGCTGACAGTTCTTCGTGGTCGTTTGGAAGTGAGGGCTGAAGCTGAGGGAGACAGCAGCTCTGGTTCTTTGCTTTCTGGCTCGAGCAGCAGAGCAGAGGGAGGTGCTTTTCCAAAATGTGCGCAGGGGATGCGCAGGCAGCGACAGAGCCGTGTGGTGCTCGGGAAGGCTTGGTCCTGCCGCTCTGGGCTCCGGCCTGCTGAATCGAGGAGGCCCCGAAGCATCTCAGAGGCTGTGTAGTGCCCGCAGCAAGGAACTGGGAGGGCTAACAGGAAGGACCTCGCTAGCTGCCGTGAGAAGAGGATGGAGGAAGAGAGGGGAGGGAAGCAAACAATGCAGCAAATCAGCAACAGCCAATCTCCATGGAGTCCTTACCATGGGCCAGGTGTCGTCATAAGCGCTTCATGTCAATTCCCCTACTTATTCCCAATAGCTACTCTATGAAACATGTACAATTATTATCTTCATTTTTGCATACAAGGATATGGAAGACCAGAGAGTTTAGGTAACTTTCCCAAGGTCTCACAGCTAAGCAGTGGGTACAGACAGGCTTTCAAGTAGGCACTGCTGTTCTGGAAGCTGAGCCTGGGCACCCTGTACCTTGCTACCCCCAGAGGTCCAGCTGATGCTAAATACGCATGTGCATGGGCCTGTGGGCAGATTCACAGACGTCATTTCCACCCCTCCCACAGCCCCCATATCCTCAACAGGGAACCTTAAGGCTCAGAGGGTCAATAACCAGCTCAAGGTCACTCAGCTCCCAAAGGGCTGAGCCAGCATGACAATCCAAGTCTGACTCCAGAGGCCCTCTGTCACCACGATACTGCACCTTTCTCCAGCGCCATTCCGACTCTCTTCAAGGGTGAGGACACGAAAGATTGTATTTCATTGCAAGGGCCAATCTTCGGCCTGTGATAGTATCAGAGTCATGGCCGTTTACTCCCCCCACCCCCATATTCTTGAACCCTCTTCTTGAGATGCAAGTCTGCATCTCTCACCCATCCATCCATCCAGCCCTCCACCCGTCCAGCCAGGTAGTCCAGCTAGCCAGCATTTCCCGAGTCTCAGCCGCATGCCTAGTTCTGCTCTGGGTTCTATGGTACATTCTAATTGAATATAATACACTGCCTTTGACCTTGGGAGTTTCACAGTCTAGTTGGAGAATAATAAGTCACAGCAAGGCCGCTCTCTTTGGCACCCCTGACACCTTCATGTGTTTTTGCCATTGATCCCTACCATGCTTTCGTAGATGAGGAGGCTGAATTCTGCCAACAGCCACATGAGCTTGGAAGAGGACCCTGAGCCTCAAAAGAAATCCAATCTGGCTGACATATTTTTAAGAAGATTTATTTATTTGAAAGCAGGGGTAGGGGAGAGATCTTCCATCTGCTGGTTCACTCCTCAAATGGCCACAATAGCTGGGCCTGGGCCAGGAACTCCATCCAAGTCTCTCACATGGGTGGCAGGGGCCCAAGTACTTGAGCCACCCTCCGCAGCCTTCCCAGGTGCAGTAGCAGGAACCTGGATCAGAAGGGAAGCAGCAGGGACTCAAACCGGTGCACCTATATTGGATGCTGGAGATACTGCACAACACCGGCCTGCTGCCTGCAGTCTTCGATACTCTGAGCAGACAACATACTTCAGCTGCACTCAGACTCCTGGCCTGTGGGCATGGTGCACCTGGACATTGTAGCAAGTTCTTCTGAGCGTAGCAAACTAATTCTGATGGCCGTGGCCATACAGACACCCCATCTCACACCCTCTCCTACCATGAGACCCGGATACTCTTCCCATCAAGAGGCGGGATCTATTATTAGTCCGGGGCACTTTTGATGTTTTCAACAATGGAAGACAATGAAGGTGACGCTGACTCCTAAGACAGTAACAACAGGTGAGGCAGCTTCCACCTAGCCACCGGCTCACTTGCACTTGGGGCCCTAGGCTCCGTGTCAGAAGTGTGACTATTCTGAGGCCACCACGTTGCGAGGAAGCCCAGGTTCAGTGGAGAGAGCCTGTGCAGGCTCTTGGCTTGGCCGTCCTAATATGCAGGTTAGACCAAGCCTTCACACAACCCTAGCTTCCACCACTGAGTCACTCCCCAGCTACTAGTCCTCCCCACAGAGGGGCTGGACATCCTGGAGCAGAGCAAGCCACACCCCTTGCTCCACAATGAAATCCCTGACCTGCAGAGGCCGTGTGCGTAATAAAATGGCGGTTGTTCCACTTTGAGTTTTGTGGCAGTTTGTAACACAATATTACTCATCAGCAAACATGGCCAAACTCTGAATCCATGAGTCGGTGAAGTAAAACCCCACTTACTCCAATGGAAAGGAATTCAAACTCAAATGGCAAAGGGCATAAACGCATAATTGTAATATTAGAAGGCTTGCAGGGTTGAGAGCCATAGCACAAGCTACCACACACACTCACAGCCATTTATGTACAGGATTTGGCTGAAGCCCAGAGAACTTCCTTGCTTTGTCCATAGTCACACAGCAAGGCTTCAGAATCAACTCTGCTGGATCCAAGGCAGGGACGGGTGGAAGGAACTTGACCTGACAATGAACTTCCCTGTGAAAGAGGAATCCAGTGAGTGTAGACCGGGGGGCAATTCCTTCAGCTTTTTAAAAGCCCAGGGCTGGTACCTGTTGTAAAATTGCACAGTATCAATATTTATTGGACTTCGGCATCCAGAGTCTATCTTGTGGCTGAACACCTATGATGGGTCACCGTTTTTAAAAAGATTATAAATGTAACATGCAAAAATCATATTTGTTGCATTTATACATATTTATGTCATGCATTTGCAGTATAGAGAGGCACTCAGAATATCTATTATTTATAAGCATTGCCACGGCTCAGGTTTGTTAGAAAGGCTCCGAGTGAGAGTGTGTTTGTAAAGTGCTCCAGGGTCCTCTGAGATGAGGGCAGCTATGTAAGTGTAAGTCATTATCATTAAACTAAACTGCCTTCCCCCGATAACTGACAGCACGCAAGGCGTGCTCCCGCCTCCCTGGCCCCCGCGCACGGCTTGCTAATGCCGGAATAGTAGTAGGATAATTTTCCTGTAATAAGAGCTTTGCAGCATTTATGCCTTTATTAGCAGCAGCCATATTGAAGAGAGGGAGAGGTCCCCACAGGTGCCAAGAGGTTGGTACTGGGGACAGCACACTCAGAGGCGCCAGCGTGGGAGCAGCATAGGCACGTCTTCCTGCAGAACCGATTTCCCATCTCAGTTGACCCCCAGATATGCTACTGAGTTCAGCTGAGTGGGGGGTGGGGTGGGATAGGATGGGTACAGGGAACCTTCTGGAATCCTCGCCCCAGGGACACTCCATGGTGTTCTAAGTGGCGTCCAAAGCCAGGGGGAAGCCTCAAGTGCACTGCAGAGGCCTGCGCCTTGGTTGGGGGCCACTCAAGGGGTCCCAGAAGCCTTGGGTTTCCGAGAACAAAATTCATCTCTATGGCTGGAGGGCATCACTGGTTATGGTCACGTAACTATGACAAGTTTATGACAAGTTGTAAAAATAAGCAGAAGCTTCTGAATAGTGGCTACATTTGACAAAGGGTTCCTTTCCTCTTTGACCCACATGGGACTGTTCCCTGTCCCTGTGTCGGTAACGCTTGTTATATGGGTTATACCTGGGGGCATACCCCAAAAAGTTTGTGGAAATTGGAACTTAAAAAATGGGTTTATTTTGATGGAAAACTTTTTTTTGAAATCCATGCATCGTTTTTGATAATATGCAATTTCTCATTAAACTATTTGTGGAAGAGTTATGTATGGATTTCTTTTTTTAAGATTTATCTTTATTTCTTTGAAAGAGTTACAGGGAGAGGTAGAGAGAGACGTAGAGAGAGAGAGTGAAAGAGAGAGAGAGAGAGAGGTCTTCCAACTGCTGGTTCACTCCCTAAATGGCTGCAACGGATGGAGCTGAGCTGATGAGAAGCCAGGAGCTTCCTCGGGGTCTCCCACATAGGTGCAGGGGCCCAAGGACTGGGGCCATCCTCTGATGCTTTCTCAGGCCATAGCAGAGAGCTGGATCAGAAATGGAGCAGCTGGGACTTGAGCCTGCGCCCATGTGGGATGCCGGCACTGCAGGCTGGGGCTTTACCCCACTGCGCCACAGCACTGCCCCACTTGGATTTCAAAATGTTTTCTGCATCAATATAAGCATATCTTTAAAATTTCGTTTTCCCTGAATTTTTTGAAATACTCTCACATATTTCTGCCACACACCTGCCATGAGGAAAGCCTTGAAAGGAACGTATTGATTCTAGCTCTTGTATCTCTGGGTATCAAGAAATTGAGGAATGATATCCACCATTTCATCGAATCTTCCTAATAGCGCAGCGAAGCTAGTCTGACTCTCACATCCCCATTTTATATATGTAGGTACAGAAGGGTTGAGTGAGTGGACCAAGACAAATGTATTAGGAAGAATCAGAATTGGAATGCAGGCCTTTAGATCTAAGATCAGCAGCTCAGGGGGGATTTGTCTGAGGGGTGTTCAAAAGGTTCACGGAAAATGAATATCACGAACAAGGCTTGGATCTCAAGATTTTTTGCACTGAGGCCAGCGCCACGGCTCACTAGGCTAATCCTCTGCCTGTGGCACCGGCACCCCGGGTTCTAGTCCCGGTCAGGGCGCTGGATTCTGCCCGGTTGCCCCTCTTCCAGTCCATCTTTCTGCTGTGGCCCGGGAGTGCAGTGGAGCATGGCCTAAGTGCTTGGGCCCTGCACCCCATGGGAGACCAGGAGAAGCACCTGGCTCCTGCTTCGGATCGGCGCAGCGCCAGCTGTAGCGGCCATTTGTGGGGTGAACCAACGGCAAAGGAAGACCTTTCTCTCTGTCTTTCTCTCTCTCTCTCACTGTCTAACTCTGCCTGTCAAAAAATATATTTTTTTGCACCGAAATAAAGCTGGATTTTAATTCCATTTTCCACAACCTTTCTGAAATACGCTCGCATGGCAGAAGGACTTACTGCCCACAATCTTGCTTTAAAGGAGACAAGCAGAAGGGAGAAGGCCACCGTACTGGTTTTGTATTCCTGCAAAACAAACCACTCCAAACATCTTGAGTTTAGCACAGTGGTGATCACTGGGGTCTCAGGTGGCTGGGCTCTGTGGGAGGTGTTCCTTACAGACCATCTCTCCTGCAGGTGCAGTGTGATGTCTGGAGGTGGAGCTTCCTCCCTCACATGTCTGGTGCTTGGACTGGGAAGACATAGACAGCTGGGGCTGCCACAGCTGGGCTCCTGGTCTCTCTCTCTTTGTGTGTGGTCTCACCACAAGTCCCTCCCGCATGGCAGCTTCAAGACAGCTGGCTTTCTTACGTGGCAGTTCAGGGCTCCCAAGGTGAGTGCCCCATGAGAGCGAGCCAGGTGGCAGCTGAATTGCCTTTTATGTTCTAGCCTGGGAAAGCACACAGTGTCACTTTTTGTTACTTCGGTAACTCTTCATTAGAAGTGAGTCAAGAAAGTCAGCTCATATTCTGGGGAGGCAATTAGGCTCCATCTCTTCACGGAGGGACCCTCAGAGAAATTGGAGACATGTTCTAAAGCCCTCACAACTGTGCTCCCACCGCTCTGCACTGCGGCTCCTTTTAGGGTCCCAACCGGAAGTTGGGCAGGGGCTAACCGCTTCCTCCTGACTTGCCTCCGCTTCCGCCTCCCTCAACCTGCCCAACTGCCTGCGACCCCAGCATAACCCCAGAGGCGGCAGAGCCCCAGGTCATCGCACCAGGCTCCAAACAGCCAGAGCCAGCCCGCCGGCCCGGGGTTCCCCAGTGTGACCTGTGCCCTGGTTAAGGAGCCACAGCCAAGCGACCGTCAGCGACAGTCCCCAGGCCCAAGCTGCTGAGAAGGTATGTTTGCCTTTTGGCGGAGACACCTTAAAACCCAGCGTCTCGGTTTCATTTTGAACCTGACAGATAAAAGGCCGACTTTGACTGAGAATATTAACTTTCTGGCTTCCGCCCAAGAAAGCTGAACAGATGAGGAAATAATATAAAATAAAAGGCATCTGCAAACACTGAGTGTCGGCTGCTGCCCACTGTTATGTGCAACACTCTCCGCGTCTTTCATTTCCCGGCCCCTCCCTCTCTTTCGCTGCCTGTACTGAAGGAACTGCCTTCTCTTATTTAAGAAAAAAGCAAGACAGACAGAGAGGCACCGGGGCACGTGGTAGAAACAGCGCCCAGCTCCTCGCCAGAAGGCTCCAAGCAGGTGTGCTCCCAGGCTCAAGCTTCTCAGAGAGAGGAGGAGGCAACCAGCCGCTCTAAGCCCCTCCTCGCCCCAACCCGCGGCCGCACCTGCAGGTGCAGGGCAGGGGGGTGGGGGGAGTGCTGGTTGCCAAGAAGGTGCTTCCAGCTGTGGGGTCTTCTTTAGGCAGTGCGAAGCCCTACAAAGCAGGGCACGGGAGAGAGGAGCGATGCTGGGGGCGGGGGCCTCTCTGCTGCACAGCCACTGTCTTGGCGACTGGCTCTCCACGGAGGGCGTGAGACCCCGACTGGAGGACCCCACCCCCTGTGGTACCTTGGCCTGGGGTCCATGCAAACAGACGACTCTTATGCTCCTTCCCCCAGGCTGCTGTGGCCCAGGCATCTCAGACTGGGGGTCTCAAACAGCAGAAACGTGTTTCTCCCAGTTCTAAAACCTGGAAAGCCAACCAAGGTCAGGGTAATAGCAGGCCTTGGGAGGTAGCAGGCTGTCTTCTCCTTGTGGCTTCCCGTCGGCTTCCCTCTGTATGTGTGCACACTTTCTCTCCTATCAGCTTAGTGCCTGCCCTAAACACTTCATGTCCACTTGCTTGACTGTGTGCAGACTGGCTCCAAATACAGCCACCTTCAGAGGACCTGGAGGTGAGAACTTCAGCATATGAATGGAGCAAATAAAAATAACAACAGGTGCATGCCCTCAGCGGATATGGAGCTGCAGTCTGGGCCCAGCACGCCCTGCCCTGGGCCTTCAGCATGCAGGGCTGCCCCTGCTGTTTGTAAGTGAAGCCCCAGGATGGCAGGTGGACAAGGAGTTCCCTGGGATGTGCAGTACCGGCAGGCATCATCTCCCTGCCTCCCCACCGGGTCACTGCACAGCTGAGCTGGTTCTTGCAGGAAGGCCACTGGGCTACCTGGAAAGGTAACTTTACTAAATGCACGATGGGCATCTGCCCTGAGTACTTGCCGTGCAAATCAGGGCTGTGGAAAGAAGCTAAAACTCCGCCGCCACCTGCATTAGGGAGACGGGGCATAGAGCCGCAGTTGTCCACAGCTATGAAGGAAAGGGGATATTGTATGCCTTTGTGATGTGAAACCCCAGCGAGTAGGTTCAGTTTCCCAAAGGCTGGCCCCTCTCTGTTTCTGGCCCTACGAGGCCCAGGCCATCCAGCAGGGCAGCATAAGAGCTGCTGCTTGCGCAGACTTCGGGCCGCAAAGCCAGAGAGAGGTTCCTAGGAAACGGAGACACTTGCCTCCTGCCTGCTTCACCCACTCGAGGTTTTCCATCCAGGAGTCTGAAGCACTCGTGGGACCTCCAGTCAGCCTGCAGGGGTGCAGCATGGAAGGGAAATGTAATTGTTCCAAGAGCACGGTTCTCAGCCTTTATACTACAACCCACAGAAAGAAATTCTCATCACAACCCCTAACACACACACACACACACACACACACATACTCCACAATGTGTACCTTTAGATCATGCGCAGATCAGATGACATCTCCAGACCTCCTGTGCTTCCATCTGGGACCAAGCCACCGTCGGCTGGCACCTGGGTTATCTCCGTAGCCCCCTTCACTGGAGTCATTCAGTCATTTCTCAACCCGGCAGTGAAGGAAGTCTTGAAAGGGAAGTCAGGTGCATAGGCATTTGGCCTGGCGGTGAAGACGTCTACCTCCCAACATGGAAGCGCCCGGGGTTGATATCCGGCTCCAGCTTCTGACTCCTGCTGCTGCAGACCCTGAGAGGCAGTAGGTGATGGCTCAGGACCCGGCTCCTGACATCCACATGGCGGGTCCACGTGGAGCTCCTGGCTTCCGGCTTGGGCCTCAACACAGCCCCAGCCACTGTGGGCGTTTGTGAAGGGAAGCCGGGGTTGGGAGTTCTCTTTCTGCCTCTCTCATTCATTCATTCAGTTAATGTTGTGATATGATCATGTTACCAAAGGGTGAGTCTGACTCTGTGCCACACCTCTAAGGAAAGCCCCAAGACCTCCCTAGGGCCAACAAGGCCCTCTGTATCCGACCTCTGGTGACCTTGGCCACCGCCTCTTCCTACTTCCTCCCTCCCATGCTTGCCTGTGCCCGAGCCACACTGGCTGCCCTGTCATGCCAGAACCTTTCCACTTGCCTAGGACACTCTGCCCAGGCTGTAGGAGAGGCTTGCCAGCTCTCTTTCCAGGAGCCGAGGGCAGAGTGGAGCCCTAGGTAGGGCTCTTGGTGCCTTCTTGAACTGCTGACCACAGAGCACCAAAAGAGGGCGAGGCCTACTCCTTGACATTTCATCCAAAATCTGTTGGCCATAGTCCTGTGAGTTTATTTCCAGACACTTTCTTCTGTTCTGCTGATCTCTGCATCTATGCCTTGCCAGTACCACACTATCTCAGTTGCAGCTCTGCAGTCTTAAAATCCAGCAGTATGATTTATTTATTGTCATCCTATTTTTTTTTTCAGATTTGTTGTAGCTCTTGCAGTTCCTCTACCTTTCTATACAGATTTTAGAATTAGTTCGTGTATATGTACAAAAATCCTGCTGGGATCTTGATTGGTATGGGATTCGGTGTACAAATCATGGTGGTGGGAATTGGCATATTTGCCGAGTTGAACCTGAACAACCTGTGATCATGGTGCATCACCTTTGCATGGCACACAGCGTTTGGGTTTTTGAAGTCTCCCTTGTTGTCTTTCATCACTGTTTTGTAGGTTTCAGTTTACAGATGCTATGCACAGTTTGCTACAATTGTGCCCCAGTGGATCATTCTTTTGGAGCTGTTATAAATTGTGTTACTTTTCTAATTTTTAGGTTTCAATTTCACATTGTTAGTGCATAGAATGACAGTTTTGATTTTGTACGTTGAACTTGTACCTGTCTTGCTAACCTCACTTATTAGTTCTAGGAATTTTGTTTTTGCTTGGGCTTTGTAAATTCCTTTTAATTTTCTAGATATATATAATCAGGTGCCCTACAAAGGGACAATTTTATTTCTCTCTTTCCAATATATTTAACTTTTATTTATTTTTCTCGACTTACTGCTCTGCCAAATTCAGTAGTGTTCAGTTGGAGGGATAATTATGGTCATCCTTATTTCCTTTTTTTGAAGATCATTTATTTGAGAGAGAGAGAGAGAGAGAGAGAGAGATTTTCCATCTGCTGGTTCACTCTCCAAATGACTATAATAACCAGGTCTGGACTATACTAAAGTTGAGAGTCAGAAACTCCATGTGGGTCTCCCAAATGGTGGCAGGGGCCCAATTACTTGAACCATCTTCTGTTGCCTTCCCAGGTGCATTAGCGGGAAGTTGGATCAGAAGTGGAGCAGCCAGAACTTGAACCAGAACTGATGGGGGATGCTGACTGCAATGGGTTAATCTGCTGTACCACAATGCCATCCCCCTTACCTTGTTTCTGATCAAAGGAGAAAGCATTCCATTTTTTTTTACCATTAAGTATGTTGTTCACTATAGATTTTTCATAGATGCCCTTTTATCAGGTTGAAGAAGAGCTACTTTTAGTGTGATGAGGTTTTTTTCCCTCCATGAACGGCTATTGAATTTTATCAAGTGCTTTTTCTGCATCAGTTGATACAATATTTGGGTTTTTTTCTTCTTTAAACTGTCAATATTGTGAATTATATCTATTTTTGAATATTACATTTCTGGATAAACTTGAATTGGTTGCATTATCATTTTATATATTGATGGAATCAATTTTCTAATGTTTCATTTGTGTCTATGTTCATGAGATTAGTGTGTGATTTTCTGTCTTGTACTCTCTTTGTTTGGCTTTGGAATCAGAGTAATTTTGGCCTCATAAAATGAGTTCAGAAGAGTTCCATCTTCTACTGTGTTCTGGAAGAGATTTTATCAGGCTGATGTTATGTTATCTTTAGATGTTTGGTAGAATTTACCATCTGGGCCTAATGATTTCTTTTCGGGAGGATTTTTAACCATGGATTTAATTTCTTTAATAGTTACTAGGTCACCATTTGTGTCCTATTATATACAGTAAATTTATAAAAGATGAATTTCAACCTCAGAGCATTGTTTAGAAGGTAAATATTCAGGGCCTATCATTGAGGCATAAAGGGTAAAGCCAGTTCATGTCCCAGCTGTTCTACTTCCAATCCAGATCCCTACCCATGGCCCGGGAAAGCAGTGAAAGATGGTCCAAGTGCTTGGGCCCCTGCACCCACGTGGGAGACCCTGAAGAAGCTCCTGGATTCAGTCCGGTCCAGTTCTAGCTGTTGTGACCATTTGGGGAGTGGCCAGCAGACCTAAGATCTCTCTCTCGCTGTCGCTCTCTCACTCTTTCTCTCTCTCCCTCCCCCTCTTTTAATGTAACTCTTTCAAATAAATAAATAAATCTTTTTTAAAAAAGAAGGTAAATATTCAGCCTTAAACCAAAGAACAAAAATAAGCTTTAGTTAACTAAATGTCTTAGAAATCCAATTGTGTATATTTCAGTTTGTATAATATGTGCAAAAAATATACATTTTATTTGCAGCCACACTGTGGATATTTAATTGCCCTGTACACTAAATGACTACTCAATGAATATGTAGAATTTCACAGAGGAAGCAGTAAGCTCATTCAAGTACTTATTTATTTAAAAAAAATAGAGTATTCTGCTTAACTGTTTCATCTTGGTTGAGTCTTACTAATTTGTGATTTGCAAGGAATTGGTTTGTTTCATCTATATTGCCAAGTTCATGTGCACATAGTTGTTTGTGTTATTCCCTATTATCCTTCAAATATTTGCAGTCTGTAGTAATAGTCCCTTTTTCCTTTCTGATATTAATTAACTTGTCTGTCCTTCCTTCCTTCCTTCCTTCCTTCCTTCCTTCCTTCCTTCCTTCCTTCCTTCCATTCTATCTATCTATCTATCTATCTATCTATCTATCTTTTCTCCACCTCATTGGAGATTTATCAATTCTATTGAGCTTTTCAAAGCACCAGTTCTGGATTTGATTGACTTTATCTATTATTTTTGGTTCTCCGTTTCAGTGATTTCTGCTCTGTATTATTTCCTTCCTTCCTTATGCTTGATTTGGGTTTAATTTTCTTTTACAAATTTCTTAAGATGGAAATTTGTGATTATTTGAGACTTTTCTTCTTTTCCGCTTTAAGCATTTAATACCGTAAATTTTCCTCTAAGCACTGCTACAGAGACATCACACAGATTTGGATATATTTTTATTTTCATTCAGTTCATAATGTTTTTCTTTTTCCCTAATATTTCCTCTTGGATTATTTAGAATTTGTTGTTAGTCTTTCCAATGTTTTAGATCTTTCCCTGTTATTTTTCTATTATTGATTTCTAGTTGAAATCCATATGGTCTGAGGACATGCATTGTATCATTTCAGTTCTTTTAAATTTGTTAAGATTTGTTGTACATTGTCTATCTTGGTGAATGTTTCGTGTTCACTTGAAAAAAAAAAGTGTATTCTGCTGTTGTTGGGCAGAATGTCCTATAAATGTCAATTAGATCCAGTTGGTTGCCATTATTGTTCAGTTCTTCTATGTGCTTTCTGATTTTCTGCCTCCCAGTTCTATTACTGAGAAAGGAGTGCTGAAAAGTTTCTAACTCTAATTGTGAATTTGTCTATTTCTCTTATCAATTCTGTCAGTTTTTGCTTCATGTAGTAGAAACTCTTTTGTTCGGTGCACGCATACTTAGCATTGCTATGTCTTATTGGTGGATTGATGCTTTTATCATCATGTAATGTCCCTCCTGATCCCTGGTAATTTCCTATACTCTCAGGTTTCTTTGTCTACTATTAACAGAGCCACGCCAGCTTTCTTTTGATTTGTGTTTGCATGCTACGTCTTTTTCCTCCTTTTACTTTTAACCTATTTATGCCATTAACTTTGAAATGAGTTTCTTGCAGACAGCATATACTTAGGTCATGTTTTTCTTTTATTATTAAATTCTACCCATCTTCTCTTTATTTGTGTGTTTCTATCATTTCCATTAATGTAATTACTGAATATATTTGGATTAATTCTACTACTTTGTTTCTGTTTGTTCCCTCTATTCTTATTATGTTTCTCCTTTCTTGCCTAATTGTTAAACAAGATTTATTTATTTATTTGAAAGTCAGAATTATGGAGAGAGATCGATCTTTCATCTGCTGGTTCACTCCCCAGATGACTGCAACAGCTGCGGCTGTGCCAGGCCAAATACAGGAGCCAAGAGCTTCATCTGGTCTCCCACGTGGGTGGCAGGGACCCAAAAACTTGGGCCATCTCCTGCTGCTTTCCCAGGTGCATTAGCAGGAAGCTGGATCAGAAGTGGAGCAGCTGGGACTCAAACTGGCGCCCAAATGGGATGCCTGCATTGCAAGTAGTGGCGGCTTTACCAGCTATACCACAGTGTTGGTCCCCCAAATTAAGAAAATAATAATTGGTAAATTATTAACTGAACTCCAGATTTTGAATTTAGCCAATTTTTTCAACTCATCTCATTCTTCTATTTTGATATTCAATCCAGGATACTACCTTACGTTGAGTTCTATGGTTATTTGAATATTTTTAGTATTCAGTTTTATCTATGTTGGTTTTTGCTATATCTCATATAGTCATTTTAGTGGTTGTTCTAAGGATTATAAGAAACACACTTAACTCTTCATCAGGAAATTAGAATCAGTATTTTGCCACTTGAACAGAAATGTAGCAAATTTACCACCTTTACTCTGCTCTGTCTGTGCTGTATAAGGGGAGTTCAGTTTCATGAAAATCTGCATTAAAAGATAGGGGCCAGCACTGTGGTATATCGGGTTAAGCCACCCCCTGCAGGGCTGGCATTTCATATGGGAGCCAGTTCCAGTCCCGCCTGCTCCATTTCCCATCCAGCTCTCTGCTATGGCCTGGGAAAGCAGTAGAAGGTGGCCCAAGTCCTTGGGCCCCTGCACCCACATGGGAGATCCGGAAGAACCTCCTGGCTCCTGGCTTCAGCCTGGCCTAGCCCTGGCTGTTGTGGCCATCTGGGGAGTGAACCAGCAAATGGAAGCTCACTCTCTCTCTCTCCCTCTCTCTAGCTATACATTTCAAATAAATAAGTAAAATCTTTTTTAAAAATAAAAGATAAATGTATTTTCATACAAAACTTCTAGAAATTCAAGTATAGTTCTTTTAAATACATTTTCCATGAACTTTTTGAAGACTTCTCAATTTGTCTTACATATCACATCTATTTACATTAAAAACCCCAGTCGGTGATGTTATAATCTTCACTTTGAATGGTCAAACATTTTTAATATCTCAAAAAATAGAAGAATGATCTATATTATTCACCCAGATTTGGACTTTCTCTAACTCTTCCTTTCTTTCTGATATTCCGAGATTCTTTTTTTTAATTTTTTTTGACAGATAGAGTCAGACAGTGAGAGAGAGAGAGACAGAGGGAAAGGTCTTCCTTCCGTTGGTTGGTTCACCCCCAAATGCCCGCCATGCCCGGAGCTACGCCGATCCGAAGCCAGGAGCCAGGTGCTTCCTCCTGGTCTCCCATGTGGGTACAGGGCCCAAGCACTTGGGCCATCCTCCTCTGCACTCCCGGGCCACAGCAGAGAGCTGGACTGGAAGAGGAGCAACTGAGACTAGAACCCGGAGCCCATATGGCATGCTGGCACTGCAGGTGGAGGATTAACCTAGTGAGCTATGGTGCTGGCCCCCCAAGATTCTTTTTATTATTATTTTCCTTTCGTTTTAAGAGCTTCTTTAGCAGTTCTTTTTATTTATTTATTTATTTATTTTTTGACAGGCAGAGTGGACAGTGAGAGAGAGAGACAGAGAGAAAGGTCTTCCTTTGCCGTTGGTTCACCCTCCAATGGCCGCCGCGGCCGGCGCACCACGCTGATCTGAAGGCAGGAGCCAGGTGCTTCTCCTGGTCTCCCATGGGGTGCAGGGCCCAAGTACTTGGGCCATCCTCCACTGCACTCCTGGGTCACAGCAGAGAGCTGGCCTGGAAGAGGGGCAACCGGGACAGAATCCGGCACCCCGACCGGGACTAGAACCCTGTGTGCCGGCGCTGCAAGGCAGAGGATTAGCCTATTGAGCCATGGCGCTGGCCTAGCAGTTCTTTTATAACAGAACTTCTGGTTACAAAGTCTCTTGGTTTTCTATTTTCAGAGAATATCTTTATTTCACCTTTATTCATTCTTGAAATATATTTCAGCTCAATTTAGAATTCTGTTGACAGGGCTTTATTTTCTTTTAGTGCTTTAAAAAAATATTGTGCCACTTTCTTCTGGCCTCCATCATTTGCAGTGAGCACTCCACGGCCATTCAGACTGCTATTCCCCTGTCAATAATGTACTGTTTTTCTTGGGTAGCTTTCTAGAGCTTTTCTTCATCTTTTTACAAATTATTTTACTTCTTTGAAAGAGAGGAGAGAGAGAGAGAGAGAGAGAGAGAGACCCCTCATCTACTGGTTAACTCTCCAAATACTTGCAATGGCCAGGGTTGGGCCAGGCAAAAGCCCCAAGCTGGGAACCCAATCGAGGTCTCCCATGTGGGTGGCAGGGATCCAGCTCCTCGAGCATCACCAGCTGTCTCCCCTGGTGGGCATCACTGGGAAGCCGGAATGGATAGCAGAGCCAGACCTGGAACCCAGGCTCTCATATACTAGGGGCAAGCATCCCCCCCAAGAGATGTCTTAACCTCTACACCCAACACCCATCCCAATTTTTTCTTCATCTTTACGTCTCACCAGTACATGATACTTTACCATGGATTTCTTTGGGTTTATCTTATTTAGGGTTTACTCATCTTGAATATGTCAGTCTATTTCCTTTGCCAAACTTGGGATGGGTTCAGACATTATTTCTTCAAATGACTTTTCAGCATTGCATTCCTCCTGCCCTTTATAGGTCTCTGATGAGATGAACATTAAACCACGCAGGTTCTTGGTGAGCTGGTCATTGTTTCAGGACCTTCTCTGTTATTCAGACTGGGTACTTTCTGTTGATCCATCTTCAGAGTCACAGACTCTTTGCTTGATTATTTAGTCAATCCTTTAAGTTTTTAAATGTTGGTTATTTTATTTTTAAGTTTTAAAATTTCAGTTGGTTCTTCTCTATATCTTTTTGTTTCTTCACTGAGACTTTCTGCTTTAAAATTTGTTCCAAGAGTATTTACAATTATTTGTTTGAACAATTTCTTGAACAGCTGCTTTAAAATATCTCAGATAATTCCAGCAAGTATGTCAACGCATCATTGCCAACTGTTGATGGTCTTTTCCTGTATCACTTGACATTTTCATGGTTCTTTGTATGCTGAGTCATTTGGGATTGCATCCTGGACACTCTGAGACTCCTATGACCTTATGAGACTGAGTCTTGTTTGAGTTTTATGGAGGATATTCGTATTTTTGTTTTAGCATGCACTTCACCGAGTAAGGTTCAAGTTGCAAGTTGCCACCCACATTCCAAAGACTATGACTGCCATATCAATTCACTTTGTGGAGCCTTTGTAGTGCACTTCAGATCTGTCCTGGATGTGAGCCATCCAGTGGCCTGCCTGGGACCTAGGCAGTGGTCTATACCTCAGTTCAGTTCTCAAAGTCTTTGGTATGCTAATTAGGATCAGAACCATGCATGTACAGTTTCAAGGTTACTGGCAATAAAGTTCTAAGCATTTTTTTTTTTTTGGTGGAGGGTGGCCCAATGAACTAGTTGATAATCACAAGACAAAGGTGTGCCAGCATCTCTAGATAAAACAGTCACCAGTGTTAGGAATCTTAAATGAGGGCTACTTTATCCTCATCACAGACCCTACCCATCTGGCCCCTGAGCAGTGATACCATGGAAGCCTTTGGCAGCTCAATGGAAACAGAAGAGAATTAATTCTTACATAAATTCAATCTCTAAATCCTCCCTTCCATATATACCAGGTTAGGGTTCTCAAATTTGTCTCAAGCTGCCATTCTATGATTTCCCTTTCCTCTGTAGGCTTGGGAAACTTGAAAACAAGTGTTATCCCACTGTCAGTTAGCACCATGATTACTGTCATCTGAAAATAATTTAACGTGTTTCAATCTGGCTACTTTTGTTTTCAAGGAAAAAAAAGCACACTGATGGGATTTTTATTTTTTAAAAGACATTTTATTAAAAGACAGTGTTTGTGTATGTGTGCATATATAATATATACATATATCCAGAAATGCACTTAAATATACAGACCAGTGATTTTTTTTGTCATCTGATCACCATCATAACCATCATCCAAATTAAGAACAGCCCATTAATTGAACCCCAGGAGTCCTCATTATTCCCCCTTCATTTCTTTCTTTTTTTTTAACATGTGAAACAAGAAAATATTGTCATTTACATGGTATGATTCAGTGAAACAATTTTTATAACTATATGCCAAATGATCTGATATCATGTTTTCTCTTATTTGTGATAGATAATATTTATAGAGAGAAGATACACATTGTGAGGATCTTTTTTTTTTTTTTGACTGGCAGAGTTAGACAGTGAGAGAGACTGAGAGAAAGGTCTTCCCTCCATTGGTTCACCCCCCAAATGGCCGCTACGGCCGGCGCTGCGCTGATCCGAAGCCAGGAGCCAGGTGCTTCCTCCTGGTCTCCCATGTGGGTGCAGGGCCCAAGCACTTGGGCCATCCTCCACCTTCCTGGGCCACAGCAGAGAGCTGGACTGGAAGAGGAGCAACCAGGACTACAAACCGGTACCCCAACAGGGACGAGAACCTGGGGTGCCAGCGCCGCAGGCTGAGGATTAGCCACGTGAGCCACGGCGCCAGCAGAGTATCTTTCTTAAGAAAATATATTAACCATTTAATGTTGGTGCTACTCAGTTCTGAGTTCTTGGTCCTCCTGTTACTTTTTTTTAAAGATTTATTTATTTATTTGAGAGGCAGAGTTATAGAAAGAGAGAGAAGGAGAGACACAGAGAGATCTTCCATTTGCTGGTTCACTCCTCAGATGGCTGCAATGGCCTGTATCAAAGTCAGAAGCCAAGAGTTTCATCCGGGTCTCCCACATGGGTGCAGGGGCCCAAGCACTTGAGCATCCTCTGCTGCTTTACCAGGCACATTAGCACAGAGCTGGATCGGAATCAGCCCCGATATGGGATGCATTGCATTTTCCAGCCATATTGATGCTGGCGCCGCAGGCTGTGGCTTTAACCCACTGTGCCACAGCGCCGGCCCCCATCCTCCTGTTCAGTGTCCAATCACAACCTTAGTGGTTCAATGCCATCTCCTGATCTTAAATAGCATATATATGCCAATCTCTGCAAAATGCTTATCTTTGGCCCAGACATCCCCCTTCAGCTTCAAAATTGCATATCCAAGTCCCTGCTTGACACTTACATAGGTACTAGGTATGTGAAAATGAAAATGTTCCAAAATGAAGTTGCTCTGCTTCTGCCCGTGCAGTGCAAGCCCACCACAGCAGCTTGCGTGGGCCTTTCAAGACCCTAGTTAGAGCAAATCCTTCTTTTCCTCTAAACCCCATCTCACTCCGATTCAAAGCCCGAATCTTCCAATGGCCTGTGGGGACCTTCCGGTGCCTGGTGTCCCATGCATGCTTGGTTCTGGCCACCGTGGCCTCTGCTGTTTCTCTCTAGTACTCCATCACGTTCCTGCTTCATGGCCTCTGCACTTGGCTGACCGCGCTCCCTGGAGCTGTCTCCCCAGCTACCCACAGAGCTGTCACCCTCATGTCCACGTCTTTTCTCGATTAGCTTCTTTTCAGGGAGGCCTTCCCAAACCATCTTAGTGAAAATTATAGCCCACTTTCTCCTTTCCCCACATTACCTTTCTCCTTCTATATGCTCTAATAGATGACGTAATTTCCTTCTTTTTATTCCTCCCGAACAGGGATGGGGAATGTCTGACCCATGGGCCATATACCATTTGGTCTGGCCCTGCCGAGGCAGCCACACACAGGACTCGAAATTCAACACATCTATAAGAGGCTCATTTTTAAGCTGATAAGCTTGACTGGCCCATAATGATGCCGTAAATATCCAAATGGGCCTAGGCAGAAAAAAGATTCCCTTCCCCTGTTCTAGAATATGCACTCTTGGAGGGCAGGGGGCTTTCCTGTCTTGTTTGATGCTGCATATCCAGGGCCTAACACATCGAAGATGCACCATAAATGTATGTTGGATGGATGAGTAAAAATATCTCCTGGGTTTGGAGAAGACTGAGGTTGGAGCTTTCGTATTGTGTGTTTCCAAATGTGGACACTGAAAAGTCCCCGAATATTTGCAAGAGAAGATTTGAAGTCATTGAAGGCATAGGCTCTTCTAAAAGAAATCAATGATTTAGACACCTGCTGCTACGGCAGCCTCCTAGAACTGAGTATCAGAAATGCCAAGAGCGTGAGGTTCTGCACAGATTGACTCTTTGCAAGGTGTTGGAAACAGGTACGGAATTAGAAACCGAGAGCTTTGTACTTGGATTGCTTCACAGGTTTCAGCGTTTCAACTTCCCAAGTGCTGCGGCGGCTGCTAGTTTCTGAAATATCTCGCACGCTGCTGCCCCAGCTCTCGCTGGTGTGTGCACGTGCACGCACAGCCATGCTCACGTGCTGCCCTGCACTGCGCGCGTGCTGCTGCACCGCCACCCATTCCCCATCCAGCCCAAGTCTGGAGGGCGGAGATGATTGCTCAAGGAGGCTTGTGCCAAGACAGAATTTTCCAAGCTCGTTCCCAAGGGAATGAGGTGCGGCTGATGGTGTCCACAGCTCCCTCCCACATCTGTCAGCACAGTAATATATAGCAGATAATAGGATTTCACTGTGTTTGTGGGGATTTAAACAGGCATGACAAGATTGTGATTTCAAAGCTGCGTAAGTTTTAGACACCTGACCAGTTGTGGCTGCTCTGCCACCTTACTGGCAGACGGTGAACAGCCTGGTGATTCTTCAGTGTTAGAACTGATCCTCGCTCTCCTCTCTAGCCAAAGGGCAAGACTGGCTTAGCTTCCCTTGATCGCCTTTCCCGTTTTCACCATGAGCCTGCAGCCCCAGGAACCTAGCCCCCAAGGGTTGCAGTGTTGGGGGAAGGAAACCTGCTGCATTTGCAACACAGAATGGTTATTTGAAGTGTTGTGTTGCTTGTGAGTGGCAGACACTCTTGTCAAAATACAACCTGAGGAAAGCTAGAGCTGTCTTCCTGTGAAACACATCTAGCTCACAATGGTGTGTTATGGTTTTAGGGAAGTGCCAGCGACTCCTGGAACCTTGGGTTAAGACTAGCATAGCCACTGCATCAGTGCCTTGGTTTTGAAGTCAGCTTTGTAGATACTTACATAACAGACAACAAAAGGCACCCATTTTAATTGTACACTTTGATGAGTTTTGGTGAATGACTACCTCCGTGTAACCAGAACCCTATCAAGACATAGAACATTTCCATCTCTCTAGAAAGTTCCCTGTGCTTCTTTTCACTGAAATCCTTCTCCTCTGCCACCAAGCTAACCACTATTCTGACCGCTGTTCTAGAACTTCATATGCACCCCTTTGCACCTGGCTGGTTTTGTTTAACATGTTTTTGAGATTCATCCATGTTATTGCTTGCATTGACAGCTTTTTTCTTTTTATTGATGAAAAATTTAGATGTATCACAATTTGTTTGTCCGTTCTCCTGTTGACAGACATTTGGGTGATTTCCAGGCTTGGAGTGTGGCAAATAAAGTTGCTCTGAACATTCCATGTACAAGTCTTTGGACGTGACTTGTTTTCTGCTGGGTAAATATCTAGGAGTAAAATGATAGCCATATGTTTAACTTTTAAAGAAACTGCTCAACTTTTTCAAAGTGATTTTTTAAAATCATTTTACATTCCCATTAGCAGTATGTAAGTGTAAAAGAGTTCCAGCTATGGTACTGCCATTGTGGTTCAACAGGTTAAGCCTCTTCTTGTGATGCCAGCATCCCATAAGATTGCTGGGTCGAGTCCAAGCTGTCCACTTCCTATCCAGCTCCCTGATAATGCAACTGGGAAAGCAGAGAAAGATGACCCAAGTGCTTGGGCCCCTGCCACCCATGTGGGAGACCTGGATGGAGTTCCAGGCTCCTGACATCAGCCTGGCCCAGTCCAGGCCATTGCAGCCATTTGGGGAGTGAAGCAGTAAGTGGGAGATCTCTCTCTCTCTCTCTCTCTCTCTCTCTCTCTCTCTTTCTCTCTCACTCTGAGTCTCCTCCCCCACCTTTTTCTTATTAAATATTTACTTATTTGAGAGTCAGAGTTAGAGGGAGAGAGAGATTTCATCTGCTGGTTCACTGCCCAGGTGACTATAACAGCTGGGGCTAGGCCAGGCTGAAGCCAGGAAGCCAGGTGCTTCCTCCAGTCTCCCACATGGGTGGCAAGGGCCCAAGGACTTGAGTCATCTTCTGCTGCTTTCCCAGGCACATTACCAAGGAGCTAGATCTGAAGTGGAGCAGCTGGGGCATGAATGGGTGCCCATACGGAGTGCCACCATTGCAGGCGGCGGCTCTACCAGGTACACCATGATGCCGGCCTCTGTCTCTCCTTCTTTCTCTGTCGATCTGCCTTTCAAATAAAGTAAAAGTTAAAAAAAATGAGTTGAATTTTAAAAAAGATTTTATTTATTTATTTATTTGAAAGAGTTACAGAGACAGAAGAGAGATAGAAAGAGATACCTTCTATCGGCCAGTTTGCTCCCCAAAAGGCTGCAAAGGCCGGGACTGGGCCAGCCTGAAGCCAGGAGCCAGGAGTTTCTTCCGGGTCTCCCACGTTGGTAGCAGGGGCCAAACACTTGGGCCATCCTCCACTGCTTTCCCAGACCATTAGCAGGGAGCTGGATCTGAAGTAGAGCAGCTGGGGCATGAAGGGGTATCCATATGGGATGCCAGTGTTGCAGTCATCAGCTCTACCTACCACACCACAACTCTGCCAGGCCCTCCTGTTGCTTTTTGCTTGTCAAAATATGGTTTTAGGGAAAAGGTAATGATCAGCTCGCAGGACTGAGGACAGGGGTGGCATTGTAGGCGGTAGTGGCGGACGGAGGCGTTATGAATTTGAGGAGCTTCCCAGAGCCTCCAGGTCACGGCATATGTTATCTCCCAATGGGTGTCCCTGCTTCTTCCAGCTGTGTCCCCCCCCCCCCGATACACATGTGCACAGCTCAAAGGGGCTCAAGGAAAAGAAGCGGCTGGGAAGAGAACAGGTGCGGCAGGACACGGTGGAAAGAGTACTGGACTGGTCATGGAAACACCTACCTTCAAGTCTCATGAGCCGGGCCATGGGACCAGATGGTGACATGGGCACCGGTCTGTGCCTCCGTGTTCTCGTCATCTGTGCAGTTGGAATCATAAGACCCCCTCCCCAACAGTGGGCTACAGTGATGCCTAACCCTGACAGAGTGGCCATGTGTGCAAGGGCTTTACCAAGGGCAGGGACTGTGGTAGTGTTCACAGGGCTGGTACGACAGCCTTGGGATTCAGGCAGAGAGGCAGAGCAAAGGTGCAGCCGGTGCCACCTTCAGGACAGGTGCAAAGTCTCACACACAAGAGCATCCTGCCCTGCTCCCAAGCTAAAGCTTCGGATGGGGAGTCAGTGGCCATGGGCAAGTTCAGGGCATCAGAAATTGGAGACCTGGGCATGAGTGTATGCTGTGTTAGCTGCAAGCTGGGTAAGTTCATTCAACCCCTCTGTGCTTGAATTTCTTCACTGGCGAGATGGAGATGATAATATCTTCCTCTCTCTAAGACGGAGATGGAGATGGAGATGGAGGTGGAGGTGATGGTGATGGAGTTCTGAGTGCCAGACACCTACGAGGAGGAGTTCTTTGAGGATCAACAGCAGTGGGTGAGGAGAGGAGGCAGGCCTGGGCCAGGGACGAGTTGAATTGCTCTAACTTAGTCACAAAGGAGCCCTCTGAAGCCGGGGTGGCCTTGTGCAGCGCCCTGAATTCTGCTGTAGTGGAGGACCCTTACAGTGCTCCGTGACCCTGTCACTGGATGTGGCTTGCCCTCGGGAAGGAGAATGACCTTGAGGACTATTTCTGGAGAAGCGTTCGTTGTGAATTGTCCCCTGCAGTTGTGGGGGGGGGATGAGCACCTGAGTCCCAAAGGGACATCTGGGCAGCACATCACAGCACCCGCCATACTTCTCTGTGCCTCAGTTTCCTCCTCTATGACACGGAGATAAGAACAGGGCCTGCCTTATTGTTTTAAATTAAGATGAAAGGAATAAATATATACAAATCCTCTAAAACGGTGACTGGTGCCTACTATTCATAGTCTGAGTATTTCAGAAAACATGCAATAAATCCTTTTCAAATGAATGAATAGATGACTAAGCTCTTTCAACCCTGTCCAGAATAAAAGACAAATGTTGTGGTTGCCCATGGTGGGGGGGGGGAGTGGAGGGGAGGGAGGCGAGGACAGCCCCTTACACATGGGACTTACACATGCACAGCGGGAATTGAAATCTCTTCACCGCGTCCGCTGCACCTGAGGGTCCAGGCTTCCCCGCGTGCGAGTTGCCAGAGTCCTTCACCCTCAGTGTGTGGAGCTGGAGTATGGGGATTTGACAGTTGAAGACAGCTCAGCAGGGTGCAGGAAAGCAGACATGTAATGTGCTTTGACAATACAAAGGGTTATATAAACGACCCAGTTTCTGTAATTTTGCTGTAACTGTCATGGGAATTGCTAGAGACAGATACGGAGAAGGCCCTGTTTATGCACTTAAACTTTAAAAGGTTTAACCACTAAACACACCGTCTCTTTCTCTTCCCCTCCCCTCCCCTCCCCTCCTCCCAATCCTGCATTTAAATTGTCTTGAGGTGTGGGTGTGGGACGAGGGGAGGATGGCACTTGAAATAATGGGCTGCTTTTATCTGCCCAGCTCCCGGACCAGAGCCCCGGTTTCTGACTCCAGGGCAAGCACCTGCCCCTGGCCGGGCTCCTCAGGAAGATTTCCCTACCTGCACACGCGGGGACAAGATGCAGAGGGGGAGGGAGTGCAGGAAGTGAAAGGCACTCTCTCTGAGCTCACGGCTTTTGCCCGATTTAAATCTGGTTCCCGTCCCGGTGTTCAAAGCACGTCGCTGTTTGATTCTTGCCATCTCATCTTACAAGACTTTTCCCAAGGTGGGGGTGGGGATAGTTCTAAAGCCAGACAGGCAGGAGGCGGGAGGGCTTATACAGGCAGATACCACAGGCTTCCAAGCTAAGTGCCTTAGCGGGGAGAGCTCCCGGCTGCTGCTGACATTTCTCAGACAGGAGATCAATAAGTGGGCAGAGCTTGAAAAGCAAATCATGCTTCGACCTGCCCTGGGGAACCCTCAGCAACTGTCATGGCAGAAGAGGTGTCCCAGAGGAGGCCAGGAAAGACAAGGGGACGCAGACAGCCTTGATCCAGCCCAGGTGGGGGGCAGGGAAGCGGAGACTGCCCAAGGAAATGAAAGGAGCAAATGCCGCCATCCTCCCCACCTCCTCCCCTCCTTCCCAGTTCGCTGCTGAGTGTGTTGCGATTCCTGACTTCTGCCTCCCAGGTAAAGGCAGACACTTGGAGGTGGCTCTGCAGCTCATGCGGCATTTCCTGCCCAAGTGAGCCTGGCCCCGGGCATGGCAAGCTGCCCCAACCGGGAGACCCTGAACCTAGAGACAGAAGCCATATTTCCTGACAGATCGGTACCCACAAGGAGTTTAAAGATTTCTGCACTCAGGGCCGGTGCTGTGATGTAGTGGATGAAGCCACCACCTGCAGTGCAGCATCCCATATGGGCACCGGTTCAAGTCCCAGCTGCTCCACTTCTGATCCAGCTCTCTGCTATGGCCTGGAAAAGCAATGGAAGATGGCCCAAGTCCTTGGGGCCCTGCACCCAAGTGGGAGACCCAGAAGAAGCTCCTGGCTCCTGGATTCGGATCAGCACAGCTCTGGCTATTGAGGCCATGGGGAGTGAACCACCATATGGAAGACTTATCTCTCTCTTTCTGCTTCTGTCTCCCTGTAACTCTGCCTTTGCCTTTCAAATAAATAAATCTTTTTTTTTTACAGGCTGAGTGGACAGTGAGAGAGAGAGACAGAGAGAAAGGTCCTCCTTTGCCGTTGGTTCACCCTCCAATGGCCACTGCGGCCGGCGCGCTGCAGCCGGTGCACCGTGCTGATCTGAAGCCAAGAGCCAGGTGCTTCTCCTGGTCTCCCATGGGGTGCAGGGCCCAAGCACTTGGGCCATCCTCCACTGCCCTCCGGGCCACAGCAGAGAGCTGGCCTGGAAGAGGGGCAACCGGGACAGAATCCGGCACCCTGACTGGGACTAGAACCCGGTGTGCCAGCGCCGCTAGGCGGAGGATTAGCCTAGTGAGCCGCGGCGCCAGCCTCAAATAAATAAATCTTAAAAAAAAAAAAGTTATGCACGCTCCACTCAGATGTGCCAGGAAATTGGCTACAGCAGACATGCACAGCACATGCACACAGAGAACTAGGCCCTAGCAGTGGAAGTGGGCAAGCACCTGGTTTTGATGCAGTAAGCCTGCTTCACTCCAACACTTTAAGCAATTTCTTTGGGGAACACAGTCTCTTCTGCTTTAAATAGTCACTCGTTCAATTCCACTGTCCTCTTGATCCTCTCTAAGATGGCAGGTGGGTAGGAGGTGGCAGCACGCTACCTCCTCGATCTGTACAGTGTTGTCATTCCATTTTCTGGGTCCTTCACGTCTCCCCTGCTATGGGCACCCGTAATGCTGGCTGCTGCCAAGTTTGTGGTCAGTGAACTTGTAACGTCCTCTCCCAGGCACTTGCATGCTTCCCTGCTGACTCAGGCACCACTCAGCCCTGATGCCATTGAAGGCCCCCCCGAGGTATGGCCGTGACCCCTATGTAGTCTCCCGTTCAGGTGACTCAGTTGGTTCACTTGGCTCTAGGATCTTTTGCACTCCCTGGTGTCTTGCCAGGGTCATTATTCTTGTAGGGGCCTTTGTGTACTTCTGGGAACTCTTGCATGTCACATGGAGCCCAGGATGGCACAGGAATGCTAACTCTGGCTTACTCTTTGCTTCATCAAAAACTGCCGGAGGTTATTGTCGGTTTGCCAGGCCAGGCCGTATCCTCTTAGAGTTCCAGACAGCATGGATGGATGCACTCCTGCCCTCTACGTTTCCCTTCATTCCAATAACATGACTGAAACTTTGGTCCAGGGAAGGTCAGAGGAGTAGGCTTTTCCAGTCTAGATGCAACTGAGAGGTAGAGTTACAGACACAGAGAGGAAGAGACAGAGTGAAAGGAATTCCATCCCCTAGTTCACTCTCCAGGTGGCCGCCATGGCCGGAGCGGAGAAGATCGAACGCCAGGAGCTTCTTCTAGGTCTCCCACGCAGATGCAGGGGCCCAAGCACTTGGGCCATCCTCCACTGCTTTCCCAGGCCACAGCAGAGAACTGGATCAAAAGTGGAACAGTCGGGACATGAGCCAGCGCCTGTAATGGGATGCTGGTGCCGCAGGTGGAGGCTTAGTCTACTATGCCACAGCGCAGGCCCCCATGGTTCAGTATTAATGGCAGGGAAGGAAATGACCTCCTGTCTTAGCTTGGATTATCTTCAAAGCAAAACATGACCAAAAGTCTTGGGTGAAGGTAATTCATGTAAGAGGCTGATTCCATTGAAGAATTGAAAGGAAATGCAGAGTGAGACAGGGAAGCAAGGAACTCCAATATAATGGAGGGACACAGGGGTAAAATTTCTAATGGACATATAGAGCAAAGTGCCCATTGGAAGGACTGGTGGCTGGAGCATTTATCTACAAGCTGCCATTCAAGCCTGGTTGAGGATTGGCCTTGATGATGTTAACTCCTCCTCACTTCTGATCTGTACAAACCCAAAGACCAGACCAACGCTGACACAAGAGAAGGAAATGAAAATGGACAGACTCAAGTTTGGGTGAGTCTGCCCATGGCAGAACTAAAAAGTTGCTTGAACTGTCCTCAAGAAGATTGCAGTTTATTTGAGTGGGCTGAGAAGAAAGGAATTTGGACCATGAAACATTTCATTGGCACACCCTCGACAGGAGAACTAGGAGTTTACCAGAAAGAGCCATGCACCCAGGTCTGGAAGAATGGCTTCTTTGTTGGACTTCAGGTGACCCCAGCTGATCTCTACTAGCCTTCCTGGCTTCAGAATTCTGAGTCTCTAAGGAGAAAAGAAAGCAGAGGTGACACCTTCAGACATCCTCATGGAATTGTAGTGCCTGGCATCCTATGGCCAGGTGGCAGAAGTCTCCAGCATATGCAGGAGGTGCTCAGGTGTCTGAGACATCTGGTCAACCCTGAGATGGGCCTTGAGAACAGTCCAACCACAATGCTACAGCTTTTAGAAAAAAAAACCTGTAGTTGGGGGTAAAGATGCAGATACATAGAACTTTAGAAACTTTCAGTGGCCTTGAGCCTTGTATAGTCGAAGGCTACGTTGAGAATTTACAAAGAAGAACATTTTAAAAATAGAAAACCAATTTCACCCTTAAGGCTGTGCTGTCTTCTTGCAGAAGGTTGTTCGGATGACAGGAGTTGCTTTTCAAATGATGGGATGGGGCACACCCACATGCAGTGTTGGTTCCACGCACCCATCTTCTCACTTCCTCTACACACACACACACACACACACACTCTCACACACACACACTGCTGAGCCTTGATCATAATAATTCCTCTCCAGGCTTTCAGCCACTCAGAGTTCAGCCTCTTCCCGACATCATGATATCCTGAAAACAGCACCAGCCAGCCTGCTCCCTGCCTCGTGTCGTCTGCATGTCACTGCTTTATTCTTTGGTGAAGATTTGGGTTTTTGTTTTATTAATCTCATAGAAATCCCCCCCCCACTCCATCCATTTTCCATTAGCTGAGAGGAGAAATGGGTGGGAATAATTACTTCTGTTAAGTTCAAGCTTGAAATAGAAGACAGTGGGGTCTGCCATCTGATAAGGAGGTACCTTTCTAGGGAACAAAACTTGCACGAGGGATACTGAGTTAGTGTGGCAGACATGTTTTTGCTTTGCTTTCCTCTTCCTCTTCCCTCCCTTCACAAATGGGAGCACTGTGTGTGTTAAGGGGCTGGGAACTACATCTCCGTGATAGTGGGGAGCCTCCTTCCTCACTGGTGAGGATAGATTAGTTAATGCCTATTAAATGCTTTGAAATGAAATGTTTTCTGTGCCGGAATATTCAATCTGATTATAGCCCTAGGTCTGATATCACGGGAGGAGAATGTAATTCTGGGCTGACATCATAGCTGTCTGTGGGAGCTGTGATTCTGCTGCTTTCCTGATCAAAGGACAACACCTTGGAGAGGGATTTTGCACCAGGGCCTCGCCCAGGGATGAGGAGTGCGAAGCGAGGGGAAATAGAGAGAGAGAGAGGGATGTGCTGGAGATTGTGTTGGGGAGAAAAGTTAGAGATGAGAGAGGGAGAGGGAAAGGAAGAGAGAAGGGAAGAGAAGGACGGAGCAGGGGCAGGGGCCGGAGTGGGAGCTGGAGAGGAGGGAGGGAATCAGAGTGTAGCCTGCCCATCTCTTTCTGTGAAACCTGCCGAAAACAGCGGTAGTCTTAAAAAAGATCAGGCTTACTCTAACAACAACAACAAAAAAGGTTGCTTTTCTAAGTAAAGGGGTTGGGGCTCGTTTTATCTGGCTTTTTAAATGTATTTATTTGCTTATTTGGTTAATAGCTTGCTCAGTTGGCTGTATTTTGCTATTTTACTTTAAAACCCTAGAAAATATGACTCTTTTGCATTTTTGCCAGGGTAGCTTTTTTTTTTTTTTCATTCTGCCTTGAAATGTGTCCTGCTCACCCGCCCCAGTTGTAGAAAGACACTTGCTCATGAGAAATGACAGGTGCAGCGTGCCTGGAACCTCTTGGATTCTGTTCCTGTCTTCGTTCGCCTCAGAGAGCGCGTTACTCAGGCGTCCATCGCGGTTGCCCTCTGGTTGCGGGCAGCTGAGGCTGGTTCTCACCTGATGGTCATGCTGAGCCTGCTAAGTTGGATTCTCTTCTCTATCTGTGGGGAAGAGGACAAGAGGCAACTCGGAGATGGAGAAGATAATGAGCAGTGACAAGAGAGGTTCCTGTCAGGGAAAATCTGACAAAGAGAAGGTGTGAGCACTGCTGAGCCCGTGAGCTCTCCGCCCTGGAGGCTGTCAGTGCCCCTGCCAGCAGCAGCTCAGCGCCAGCGAGCTGCAGGGTCACTCAGCTCTCCCTTCCTTCGTCCTTCTCTTCCCTTCTCTCTCGCGTTCTCTCCTCCGTTCTCCCTCCCTCCCTCCCTGCTTTCCCATGTATTTCTGTGTATGTACATCCATTCAGTCTGTATCCATTAATTGCAGTATTTACTCGTCCTGCGTTTATTTGGATATCTAGTCTTTCAACAAACATGTACTGAGTGTCTTCTGTTGAGCGTACAAACTGCAAAGAGTTTGTATAAAGTGGAATTAAAAGATAAGTTGATTTTGGTACCATAAATTTTGAAGTCCATGCGTAATTTTTCCTAAATATACATTTCCCATGAACTCTCTGAAGTCCCTTTGTGCGGATCAGATACTACTTTCATTTTGAGATGTACCTTATGCTGTGATCTGGATATTGTTTGAGTGTGTCGTCCGAAGGTTCCCATGCTGGAAGCTTGGTCTCTAGTCTGGCATGTTGAGGTGGTGGAATCTTTTAGTGGGGCTCCATGGAAGGTGGTCAGGTCATGGAGGGTGCTGCCTTCAGAAGAGAGCAAGGTAGTTGTCGTAGGATGAAGGCTAGTTCCCGAGGGATCCTGGCTAGTTCCTGTGACGGCAGATTGTTATAAAAAGAGTGAGTCTAACCCCTGCACCTGTCTCTGACTTCCTGTCCCACCACTGTGATGCCAGCCACCTCTGATGAGGCCCTCACCTGAGTTGAGCAAATGCTGATGTCATCTTCTTGAATCTCCAGAACTTTGAGCTAAATAAACCTCTTTTTTCTTTATAGAGTACTCTACAATGAGTATTCTTTTATAGCAACTCAAATCAGATGAATACCTGTGATAAATGGGACAAAGTTTCTAAATTAAAGAAATCAAACTTACAGCCAAATGGCCATATTTTGGATTAAGCATAGTAGTTGTTGCTATAGAGTACCAGTGATGTTCTCTTGGTTCTCAAAGGAGAGACGTTATGTCCAGTTAGAGGGGTCCCCGAAAGTTGTGTAGAGGAAGTGACATTGGAGTGCAGCATGGAGATATGAGATATAGAAGGGATTTTCCTAATGGCCATAGAGGATCAGCAACAAATAGGACTGGCATGGAGGCCCAGCTCAAGAAAGAGCATGTCGGTTAGATGGCAGGAATGGTGTCACTCAGGATGACTGTGGCACAGGGTGGCAAGCAAGGGCATCAGACAAGGCTAAAGATCTGAGAGCCCAAGGATGCCATATCATTTCACTCTCCAATGTGGTTGCCACACCCAGTGTCAAAGGCCTCTTTCTGGGGCTATACAAGTGTCGAAAGACCACAGAGAAGCAAAAAGGAAAGGCAACTTGGAGGGTGGGTGATCCGGAGCCTCTTCTCAGCTACGATTCAGCCTAGATGACTTGATTACATTTGCTGATTTTTATCAAAGTATCATGTGTCCTAGTTCAAGCTCATGTAGAAAAATGATTAAGAGCAGTGGGTCTGGATTTTGGGTTTCACAGACAAATACAATTTCTAAAAATCAGGGGGATAGCCATAATGATGTCAACTTTTAGTTTTGGCAAGAAAGAATATGCTCAAAATTTGCTAATTTACTATCACCATCTGTGGCAAAGACTGCTAATTGCCTATCAAATATTCATTCTCCCCCTTCCTCCTGACAAATAAAATGCTGTTTTATTTGGGATGGCAATATGGCCAAATCAAAACCACATTTTCCAGCCTCTGTTGGTCACTGGGTAGAGCATCTGGGAAGCTCTTTAAAGGCAGCCGACGGGTTGGTAGGTGTGGGTCTTTCTTCCTCCTCTCTTGTGCCTTCTTCCACATTAAAATTACCACCTTTGTGGGGCCACAGCACACTAGCATCATCAGGTGGGGCTTACTCTCAGGAGCTGGCAACTTTCCCTGGAAAGCTAGAAGAACCTACTTGCCCTGTGCTGAAAGCCCTCTGAAACTCTCTTGATGTTTCTAGTCCCCTCCATTGCTGTCTGCCCCATATGTGACCCTTGCAGGTGTGTTAGGGGAGGGACTATATAACAGGTAGCATGTGACTTCTGGCTCTTCTCTCTCTAACACTCCTCCTTCTGCCCCTGTAAGAGCTTTCGTTTGCTCCGGCTATCTGTTAGTAACTGCCTTTGTACCATGGCCTTCTCTTTTCCTAGATAGTAAGATGCCTTTTGTATCAGCTCACATTCAGCCAAGACAGTATAAAGTGCTCTACATATTTATACTGTCAGTGAAAACTAGACATGTGGAATTGGTTACAAATGTCTTGAATAGGCAGGGGAAGAGATGTGTGGTGGGTATCATGGCTCCACCCAGAACTCCCTTAAAGGAAACACCTATTGTCCCGGCTGCTGGGAATGCTGCAGAAATATAGCCCCCAGGTGTCAGCCCTCCTCAGGGTCTGCCTCAACAGAACACAGCAGCTTGCCCAAGACCATGCCCCGCTGGGGCACCATTTCCGCCCACTGTCAGATGTCTAAAGGACTCTCAACACTGCAGATCTCCCTTTTGGGTTGGCCAAGGCATCATCAAACTTGCCTCACAGTTTGACTCTCCCTCTGCCCCAATCTACTTCCTCCTGCTCCCTCTCATAGATGTTAATCCTTAATAGAGACTCTACGCACCAAGCTCCATCTAAGCACTGGCCTCCAGAGAGCCCTACCTGTGGGTCCGCCCTCCACTGACATGACTGGAACAGAGCCATTGTTGAAACCCCAGAGGACTCTCTCAATCACTGAAGTCACCGCAGCTTGGAGCAGCCCACTGCTGAGAAATATGGCACCAGACATAGAAAAAAGAGAAATGCCTCCCTGTATTTTCTGGCCTTCTCAGTACCCACCACTTATTCCCATGAAAGGGAAAGGCCTGGAAGTCAGCTGGCAAAGGAGTCTGGGAAATTGTTTTTGTAGGGTTCCAACCTGAGTGACACAGAGAAGAACATGAAGGGCAAGCATGGCACAGAGAACAAAGAGGTAAGTACCAGGCAATAAAGCCCAGTCTCAAGTCCTCACCGTCTGGGAGAAGGACTGCAGGGGGTGGGGGAGCATGAGCATTTCGAAGAGAGCCCAAGCCTGCCTGAGAACGTGACTTCAGGTTCATGAAAGACTGGTGCACAAGACCCAGCTAAGCTGCATTCAGATGCCCGACCCCCAGGTACTGGGAGATAATAAATATAGGTTGCTTAAAGATGCAGCATTTGTGGTAATTTGTTAGAGAGCAGTACATGACTAATACTGTTGGTGATTAACAATGTGGGGTGGAGGAAGCCCGGGAAAGCATCGTAGAGAAAGATTGGAATAAAAAAAAAAAAAAGCATGTTTCAATAAAGAGCAGAGGGAGCAAGAATATTGCAAGTACTTAGAACAGCAAGTACAAGTGCTTGCAGGTATTAAAATACATGGCGTATCCCAGGATTTACAAAATGTCAGGGCACATGGCAAGTGATGAAGCCCAGAGGTCAGAAAAGTAGGGTCGGTAGTTCTCAAACTTGATCGTGCGTTACCATCAAGAAGAGGTTTAAAGCAGTCTGATACCTGGTCCCGGGCTCCAGAGAGTGTTGTAATAAGTGGAAAGTGCCACACTGACACGGGGATTAAAAAAAAAAAAAAAAAAACAAAAACAAAAACAAAAACAAAAAAACCTCTCCAGGAGGCAATGGAGGGAGTAATCGCCTCAGGTCTAAAAGTTAAGGGTGGGGTGGGTACCAAGAAGCTCAGTAGTCAAGGCAAATAGTATTTGAAAGCAGGGGTGAGCATTATGATGCTGCTGGTTAAGTCCCCACTTGGGATGCACACATTCCGTGTCGGCATGCCTGGTATGGAGTCCCACCTCCACCTTTGATTCGGCTTCCTGCTAATGTGCACCCTGGGAACCAGCGGATGATGGCTCAAGTACTTGGGTCCCTGCCACTCAAAAGGGAGACTCCGATGGAATTCCTGACCCCTGGCTTTGGTTCTCTCTCTCTCAATCTCTCTCTCTATCTCTATCTCTCTCTCATCTCTCTCTCTCTATCTTTCTCTCTATCTCTATCTCTCTCTATCTCTCTCTATCTCTATCTCTATCTCTCTATCTCTATCTCCATCTCTCTCTCTGTCTCCATCTCCATCTCTGTCTCTCAAACTCTCTCTACTTCTCTCTCTCCCTTTCCAATAAAATGAAACTATATCTTAAAAGAGTTTTTTTTTTTTTAATCACAACTGATACAAAAACTCTGTAACGAGGAAAGGAAACATTCTACATACATGAATTGCGTGCATCTTTTCCTCACTTGGCTGTGAGAACTACTGCTCCTGAAAGAACTTATGTACCTCCTTGTAAATCTTCAGATCTGTGCTATGTGAAGGAACCAGGTTTGGGCAGCAAGCAGCAGGCAGACATGATCAGATGCACATTTCTGGAAAGTTCCTTTGGCTGCTGAGTTGTAAGTAGGTAAGAAATGGGGAGTAGGCGTGGCGGGATTCCAACACCGGAAAGAGACAGACTAGCCAGAGGATCCTGTGATTCAGTGTGAACAAAAATCGATCCCAGCAAGGAGTCAGAGAAGAGGAGGGTTGAGTCAGCGGAGGGCTGGAGCTGGCTGCGCCAGCTTGCAAGAGTGAATTGCGTGCATCTTTTCCTCAATTCCACGTTCAGTGGCGTCACACTGGTAGCTTGCAATCGAATTTACACCACAGAAATTGGCAAGGCTTGTAACTTTGTTTTGGTAGCGTCAGTTGTCAGAGGTTTACCTGTACACCTATGGCTGAGAAGCACATTCACGAACACTAGAAGGGACCTGGCGAACTACAGTTAGACATGGAGAGAGAAAAGGACAGAGATGACCCGTAGAGGGCCGCCTGGTGCCACTAGCTAAATCATGAACTTTATGAAGACGGAACTGGCCCCAGGCGAATTCCTTTGGTCTTATAATCTCAGCAGCGGGAGGGACTGATTTCTAGGGTACTTTTTGTTGTTGTTCAAAGCAGCTTTGAAGAGCCACAGGTCCTAAAGGATTTTGGGTGTGCCTAGAGGCTGCTGGGAGACAGGCTGTCTAGGAGAGTATTCGGGCCTCCACTTTCTCATCCCTTGGTCTGGATCTTCAGGAGCCCACGTCCGGGAAGGTACTGCGAGTACCACCACCTGGAGCTGATGTTCACCAAGGCACTGCAGAGACAATTGCAGGGATAACATGATCTGCTCTGCTGGGAACTAGGCTGACAGCGTGATTCTAGGGGCTGGTCTGGCCAATAATTTGTTGGCTAACCTCGGACAATTTGTAACCTCTTAGGGCCCCATTTTCTCCAGCTGTAAGATAGTCTTGCTTTCCTTCGCCTCTTAAGTTGTGATTATGAAGATAAAATGAGATAATAGCTGTTAATATTTCTCCTAAAATTTTGAAGGAACTCTTCAAACGCACTATATGATCACACAATTATGAAAACCATCATTATGCTAATAGCATTATGCTAATCATCTAATAATTTCCAAAGGCCTAGGTGGGCCATGACTGTCAAGTCACTAGAGCCAGGCTTTCATTCTAGAGGGCTTGGCGAAGCTGAGTAAATTTCAATTCTGTGAATGGCAACTGACTAAAATTTTGGTTTACTTCTCACTTCCTACTTCGTTCTTTTGGAATTTAAGAAATGACTGCTCTGCCTCAAAGAGAGGAAATGTATTTGGTTTCGTGATAAGAAATTTCAGCTTAGCTTGCCTACTCGCGTTGGAGTTCAAAGTTTCTCTAGATACATTATCATTTAAACTGGAGGGAAACAATCTTCCTTAACTAGAGCTCAGGTCCGTGACCTTGCCTTCATGATGGGCAGCTAATCCACTTAGAACCAGTGACTTGCTTTGTATAATTTATAAGAGCCCATGAAAAGACAGGCCTCTATAGATTAATATTTCAGCTGTCTTCCTTTCCATTCCATCCTCCGGATGTGGTAGCAACAATCACATGAATCATTCCTGAACCGAGTCGATATCAAGCATCCAGAGCTTCATCTGCATTCGAGGAAGGTCCGATCCACTCGAGGGTAGTTCCTACAGGGTTTCAAATACAAGGGGCATGTGCCTTCGACACCTCTTACCCCAACCTGCCCGTACTGTTTTGTTTTGTTTTGTTTTAAAATGTCTTTGAAGTCTTTAACGAGCCTTAAATTCTTACTTCGAGATGGGAGTCTGGGTCCCCTCCTCTTGAATCTGATCGAGTTTGTGAGGGATTTAACCAAGAGTCTGATGGAAATACGTTGTATGTGTGACTTCTGAGGCCAGGTCATCAAACGCCAGGTGGGTTCCTCTGTGTCGCATGCAGTGCTGACTTTCTGGCCACTCGCTCTCAGGACCCCTCCCTTCCAGAACCCAGCTGACCTGGTAAGTCCAGGCCACCAGAAGAGGCCACACGTAGGTGTTCCGATCAACCATTGCAGGGGAGCCCAGCCTTTGTATCAGATCTCAGCCTAGGTACAAGGCATGTGAGCCAAGAAGCCTCCAGATGATTCCAGTCCCCAGCCACGGCTTCCTCCAGCCACTTAGGGCTTCCTCCCTGAAGCAGATTGTGAAAGAGGAACATTGTGGAGTAGGGATAAGCCATTCCTGGCGCCCCTGTCTATAATTCTAACCCAGCAAATGCACGAATGTTAACATAGTAATTATTTATGTCACTAAGTTTGGAGTGGTGTGTTATGTGCCAGTAGACAATTAGAACTCTGGCTGACTAGGCTGAAGTTTCTTTTCCTTTCCCAAGTACATGAGAAATGATTGGCTCAGTGGAAGAGGAGAAATTTCTTCAAATAGTCAGGTTATTCTGGACCTCTGGCTATAGTACTAAACAAGTCTCTCAGTGTTGGCTCTAGATTGCTCTTCCCTGTGTGTTGATTTCTTGAAACACAGACCACTTTGTGCTGTTGAATACCTTTCTCTGTCCAGCCCTTATAGGGTTTTTGAAGATTCATTTACTAATGTATAGTATTAAAATTCGGACTATTATCAAATGCATATTTATTGAGTCTCTGTTATGCAGCAGGTGCACTTCTGGATGCTTACAATGCAGTGGTGAGCAAATAACACAGACCTCTGTCTTTCTGAAGATGGAGTCCGGGGTCTGAATCTTTCTCATGCTATGGACCCTCTTGACATCTGGTGAAGCCTGTGGACTCTTCTTCACAATCATATCCATAAACTATAAAATGCCTATGCTCACAAAGGAAATTCATTGTATTGCAGCAGTTACTAATTTTTTTTAAAATGTACATTTATGATACAGTAATAATTTCTTAATACATCCCATAACAAGTTCTAGTGGAAAGTCCGATATATTCTGTGGTAGTGATGAGTGAAAACAATATATTATGATATTTGCAAAAACAGTATTATGAACGTATCTGTGATATCTGTTGTAACAAAGTCACAGGTACAGCCAAAGCTACTGAGGTTTCTTGTTTACATACCCAATGGAAGGAAACACTGAATTTTGGTACAATTTTGTGAAAATAAGTATTTATTTTTATTATACAAATTAATAGATCTTCTAAATTCTGTGATTGATGGCTCTCAGTTTAAGAACCCTTGATTTGAGGGTATAGACAGACAGCAGCCAAATAATCCTAACATATAACAAACTGTGGTGCCTGTTTCGTGAATGCATTAGTTTCTTGAGACTGATGGAAGAAATTACTAGAAGCTCAGTGACTTCAAACAACAGAAATGTATCATTACTTTACTTTTTTTTTTTTTTTACTAATCTGGAGTCCAGAAGTTCAAAAATAAATATCACTGGGTCATGCTCTCTTTAGAGGCTTTTTTTTTTTTTTTGGATGAAAAATCCTTTTTTTTTTTTTTTTTTTTTTTTTTTTTTTTGCCTCTTCTGGCTCTGGTAGCGGCTGGCCTTCAGAGTCAGCATCCTCAAATCTCTCTGCTCCGTCTCCACTTGGCCTTCTTCCCTGAGTGAATATCAAAGCCCGCTCTGGCTCTCTCTTAGAAAGGCACTTGTGATTGCCGGTACAGTTCATTTGGACAGCCCAGGATAATGCACACCACACCAACATCCTTCATTTAACCACATCGGCAAAGTCTTTGCCGTATAATGTTTACAAATCCTAGGGATTAAAATGTCTTTCGAGGGCCCATTTTTTACCCTACCACGGTGACCAGGAGTCATGATCCAACCTGGGGGTGTTAGTGTGCTGGGATGGCTGTGTTTTGAAGCTTTCTTCGAGCTGATGGCTGAAGGCAGAGAGTGAGTGAGGAGAATGGAGAGGGTGAGGTAGGTGAGATTGCTTCAGACCGGGGAGCTCTAAACCTCGTTCTGGGTGTGGACGACTGCAAAGGTTTGAGTGTCCCCTCTTAAACTCGTGTTGAAATCTAATTGTCACTGTGACAGTACTGAGAGATGGGAACTTTAGGAGGTGATTAGGCCATGGGGCTTCTGCCCTCATGAATGGATTAATGCTGCTCTCATGGGAGTTCATCAGTTACCATGGCAGTGGCTTAGTGATAAAAGCAAGCGCTCTCACATGTGCTCTCCCCACGTGCTGTCTTCTGCCACGTCATGACGCATGAAGAAGGCCCACACAAGACACCAGTGAGAAATAGGTTCTTTTTCTTTATCAATTACTCAGTCTGTGCTATTGTTATAGCAACATAAAACTGATTAAGGCAGAAAACAGACAATATGTCTGGGGCCTGGAGGGGACCCAGGTGGAGTGCATAGAGATCCCAGGAAAGGTGAGGGGAGGCCACTTTCTGAAGTGTCAGAGGATTTGGTTCTTTTCCTAAGAGCAGTAAGAAGCCATTTGGACAGTATCTTTTGCTGAGACCCGAGGTTGTGAAAGATCATTCTGTTTAAGTGAGGACAACAGGTTATGGGGCAGGGCTTGCTGGAATGAGCGGTGAGGGGAACCAGTTGGAAGATGTGACAGAGTCCCATATGACAGACACTTGGTGTACAGTCCAAGTGATAGAGTTGGGAAAGGATTTAAGAGCGAGGTGAATCAATGGACATTTTAGAAAATCCAACAACTCATGACATAGTATGGACTTCATTAATTGTGGAAACGCACAGACGAAGTGAATCATCAGTGTATTAAATATGCATGCATGAATTGAACTATGCCTTTATTTCACCATACTTAACTTAATCTGAACTGAGCCCATGATAAATTCGATCTCAGTTACTACTGAAAATTCTGTATGCTCTCTTCCTAGGGCTGTGAGCAAGCTTGGAGCATGCTGTATTATCCAGGTAATTGAGCAAGGACCCAGAGTTCATGTTCAGTAATCACCACTCCTATCTTTGTTGAGGCCCACACAGGGTCTTGTATGGCTATTACGGTTTTTAGGGGCATGCTGAGCTGAGCTCTTGTGTCCAGCCACTGAAACCTATAGTTCTTGGCATTTAGTAACCTATTTCTTTGCAGTTGCAAAGTAATCTATGCCAATACACAGTTTTAATGTTCTTTTGGTAAGTGATTGTAGCCACCAGCAACTTTGAGATGGGGAAGAACTAGCTACTCTTCCTGTTACCAGAGTACAAATCTCAGAGCAGATTGTGTCAAGTGCATGGGCCTTTATCAGTAGTTTAAGGAAAGCACAGAAAGAGTTCCTACCACCTGGTAAGCTTGGGAAACCTTCAGACTTTGTTCTTTCAGGGGCTCCACCCACCACCTTGTTTGAAAGGTTCACTTGCAGCCAATCTCAAAAGTCCAGAGGCACGATTCTTGGATTCAGCCTACATCAGCTGTGGATGTGGGCCTTGCCAGCTTCTTGTGGCCTGCTTATTCTCCTTTTGGATTATCCCTTAAATCAGAGCTTCACGGCAAGTAGTTCATTTAGGAGATAAAGGAATCACCTATAGGACAGTGGATAGGTTAGCCCCAGGAAGAAAGATCAGCCAATAAAAGGAGTATTGTCATGGCAGTTACCACTGTGGGCAACTAGAGCTTAAATCTGCAGAAAAACGCTGGGAGCCAATGTAGAACACACACCTCTGAGTTATCCTACCTGAGGGATGGAGGAGCTGCAGTATTTATGCACCAACTCTGATTAGTTATTGATTGAGGGCTTCTCAAAAGGAGTTAATTTCCTGGTACTTTCGCCTGGCCACACAGGCAGCAAAATGGACTCTGGTGACAGGAAAGCCCACTAGATAGACAAGGCACCTGTTGTCACTTGGATGCTGGCTGGTTTGCCCAGAGTATAAAAGTGGTGGTACTCAAGTGACATGCTAACAACATCTGCTACATGTGGGGAGATAGCCTGTTGCCATCATTCTTTCTGCTACCAAACAAGTTGCCAATTTTACCTATGAAAACCCATTCTCATTTTTGCTATATACAAACTAGGAAAGTTTCAGGTATTGGAAACACCGTCGATGGTGTGCATGGAGTAGCCATCTCTGGAAGGCGGCCATTTTGCTTTCATGTCAGCTGAGCACTCCCTCAGAGTGGGGAAGTCTCCATTAAGCAACTGATGGCCCCTAGAGTTGAAACTTAAACGATTATACCTACCAAGTCACATCTATGCTGAAATCCTTTAAAATTCATTTCAGACATAATCAATCCTGCTATCCCAGAGTCCTTTGCTCAGAGGACTTGACCCTATTCAGTCACTGTGCATGGGAACCCCACCCATAGCTCAGGTCCTCCCCTATTACCTTAGGTCTCTCCCCCACTAGCTCGGGTCCACCACCCCTATCTCAGGTTTCCTACCACTAGCAGGACCCACAGTAACCAAGACCCCTTCCTCAAAGCTCTCCACATAGTCTTTACCTTTTCCCCATTTCTCCCTGTGAACTCCAAAGATTCTCCTCCATTTCCTCATGCCCACCCCTCCCAACACACACACACACACACGAGTATTTGTTAGGATTATTTCTTTCAGTGGCTTTAGGTTTCTGTGAAACCACAAACAAGGATTGTATTTCCTATCCCGTGTTCTGGTGACGGCGACACAAAATCCCTGAGGCAAAGGAACACCCACTTGTCTTGCTGTGAGAGGACGAGGAGAAGGAAAAATACCTCCAGCAGCAAGATCGAACTGCAAATTAATATCTTAATAAATTATGCTGCCACACTTGCATGAAACTTGCATTCTGTGCTTTCTGTTAAAAAACAAGGTAATTTGAAAACACATAACATGGATTGATGCTGCTGCAGCACAGGTACCATCTACTGGATGTCTCCCATGTCTCAGGGTCCATGACAAGATCAGTTCGGTGCATTACATCATCAAATTCTCATGCACCTTAGGCGAGGCTGATTTTCCCCTTTAGGCAGTTAAAGAAGCTGATTTTCACAGTGATTCTGAAAAAACTATTTTTTTGCAATAACAAAAAGTTCATTGGCAAGGAAAAAAAAAGCCCAAAGTGAGCGAAATAAAGAATTCCTTAAAATCTCTCTATTCATGCATTATAATTTATGTTTTCCTTGTATATTCCCATCTTTTTTCTTTGATGTCTATTTGCACATATATTGTTAAAAAAAACAAAATTGGGTTCTTTCAGGAGCAATGTTTTTTATTCACCCTCTGAGAATGCTGAAGGCCGAGTTTCTGACATGGATTCTCTTGAGCTGGGAACGAGATCTTCACCAGGGCGATCCAAAAGCATGCAGGCTTCAAATCATTCACCGTGTAAAGAGATGTGTGCTGAAAGGGGAGGGCACAGCTTCATTGTGCGATTTTGGTGGCTCCTTTGTGAAACTCCTGGGTCTGCAGTTTACAAAATCTTCTGTGGGTTTGCTAAACAGCCCTTCTCTTTTGGCCCTGGGTCTTCCCTCGGATTGAGCATTCCCAATTTGGACAGTGTTGCTTTAAAATGTGAGGCCATTCGCATTGATCATGTGGGACCATAACAAAAATCCACACATTTGATTCTTCTACTTTTCTACTTTCTCAAATCCGGACGAGGTTGAGAACCCCAATTAAGAGGAAAACATTTTGAGAGTGGCTCTCAAAGGCTAAGCGGAAAGAAAAGGGAAACCCTTCTCCAGGCTTCTCCCCAAGCTCCCGACAAGCCCGCGATTGTCTCAGGTTGGAGTCCCAGCTGAGTGAGCACATTCCCCGACCCAGGCCAAGACAAGACTTGGCGTCTTCCCAGCCCTCCTCATTATGACAGGAGTCTGCGGCAGCCCCCCTCGGAGTGGGCGGAATGGGGAGGACCGGGAGCCCCACACAAAGGGGAGTGGGTGGCCTCACCCCTGGCAACCTGGCAGTGTGCGGTCACAGCTCCCTTCAGGGACACTCACAACCATAACCCCGCCCCCACCCCCAACCCCCACCCCCCGCACACCCATTTCCTTCCTTGCTGCAGACCATAACCCAGACTGTGGATCGTTTTAGGGCAGGGACTGTGTCTGGCCTATTTTTGAGTCCCCAGCCCCTGGCAGTGCTTAAAATATGCTTATTGAATAAATAAATGAACGAATGAATGAGTGCATGAATATCTAATTTCCATAATACCAAAACATTTCCAAGAGGCAGCAGGGCCTTTGACCTTAGTGAGCCAAATGCACAGGATAGACAAAGGATTTCCAGAAAGTTCATGGCAAATGTGTGCTATAAAAAAATCTACGCATGGATTCTAATTCTTTTACTCTCATTTTTCTACACATGTTTTGAAGTTCCCTTATATTTCATGATACCTACCCCTATGGAAACAGGGGTCCCAAATGCTAGATTTAAACAAACCCCTTCTTGCAAAGTCAGACCTGACTAACCACAGTCATAAACTCCTATTCCCCCATGACCAGTCTGTGACTGCAACCCCAGCAAAGAAAGGGTCCCCGATCTGGCCTCTGCTGGCTTGTCAACCTCACTAGGAACTTCAGCCAAGACCCTCATCCCAGTCCCCCTATCACAATGGCATCTAACCAATCTTAGAGCAAAACACTTCCAACAAGTGGAGTTTTACACAGAAACCCAAGGTGTAAAATGATCAGATCTGTTGCTCTGGATAAATATGAAGGTACCTCCCATACTCTCCCACCCTCAACCTAATGTCATGTGCAATCTTGAGCTCTGGGGTCACGCTTTGAAACCAACAGAGCAAGACTTCCATAACAGCCTTGTACTGAGACTCCCTGCAGGTAAGCTTACTGTGTCCCTGCTTAAAAACCCATAGTGCTTCCTTCCTGCTGTGGATAGAAAAACATCATACACTCTTAGCTTACCTGCAAAGTCTTTCTTATCCTAGCCCCAACCTACAATTTCAGATCTATCTCTTATCAAGCTGCCCAATATTCCCTTTGTTCCAGTCTCTCTAAACTTCTCCTTGTTTGATAAATATGCCAAGACTCTCTATAAGCACATACCTTTGCATATGTCGTCCTTCACTTAGATCTTTATGGTTCAAATTTGACAGATTCTTGAGTGTCTTCCTCAAGGGATGTTTCCTCCCATTCATTCTTCTTGGGGGATTCTTAGGTTCTTTTTCTTCCCTAGTAGGCTGTGTGTTTCTCAGGGGCAGGGACTGTGCGTCATTAACTCCCCACCCCAAAGTGCCTAGTGCTGTGCTTGGAACAAGAGCAAATAAGTGTTGGCTGAACAAATGGGTAGATCAACAAATGCATGAATAGATCATTGTTGGCTAAAGCCATTGAGGACCAATTTCCAGAGAGAGTAAGACTCAGGCTGAATTTTGAAACATAGGAGGAATTGGGGTAAATGGAAACTTGCTGGAAGACTTAAACCCACTGTTGACTTTGAATAAAAGAAGTCAGGATTATTGCCTTGATGGGCTTTTATGAAGGAAATTCTGGCAGGAATTGAGATAGGAGTTCCCAAGGCACTTATTTATCTGAGTAGACCATGAGTTGAAATTTCTGGAAGAAATCTCATTCCCCCTAGTCAGTATCTTAGAGCTTTCCCTTCTTCCCACCCAATGCAATATCCAGACATTGTCATGTCTTCTCATCCCTGGGAACTGTATCTCTTGGCTCCCTTGCCAACTGACTTCCAATTAGATTCTTACTGTTGCAAGAAGTAGTAGCAGGAGACCTAGGGAGCCTCTTCCTGATTCCATGTGGTGGGCAGAGGCTGGCGTCATTCAACCATGGCTCTGTGGTAGACAGAATAACGACCCCCCTCCGAAATGCCCATGAAACCTGAGAATATGTTACCTTATACCACAAAGGGAGCTTTGCAGTTGTGATTCGGTTCAGGATGTTGAGATGGGAGATGGTCCTGGATCCTTACAAGCAGGAAGCTAGAGGATCTGTGTCAGGAGTCTCAACCAGGATGGAAACAGGAGTTGGACTGAGGGAAGGGAGGCACCGTGAGCTAGGGAGTGTGGGTGGCCTCTGTAAGCTGGACAAGGCAAGGAATTCCCCTCACCCTAGAGCATCCAGAGGGGGAACAACCCTGCTGCCCCCTTGATTCTAGGCGTGCAAGACTCGTTTTGTTTACCAGAACTGTAAGACAAAGAATGTTGTATTATGTAAGCCCCTACAAGCCACTAAAGACACAGTCATTTGTCCTAGGAGCAATAGAAGGCAAACACAAGCTCTCAATGGATCAGGCTTTTTCTGTGGCCCTTTCTTCATGGCCCCAGCTCCGACTGTGCTCAGACAGCTCTGATCTTTCCCTCGTGCTTCCTGCTTACTGCTGTTGCTAGTCTCTGGGTGTCTCAACATTCCTTGTTGGTTCCTCAACCTTTCCCATAGCTCTGTGAATGTTCCTTTCATTAAAGTCTCTCGAACCATCCTCTTCTGGACTGTGTCTCCTGCTCTGGGGGTGTCTAACTCCCCACCTCTGCGAAACACAGCATAGAGAGTCCTCTGGTCCCACTTGCAACTCTGAGCTGAAGGGGCCGTGCACCGTGGTCAGAATACCTTCTCTGTAGGGGTCTGATTTTCCTGGGGGAAAAATGCCTGCTGGCTTCCCCATAGAAGGGGATCGCCATTTGAGGGCATTCACATCACCCCTCCTGCAACGAGATTTGAAAATAATTCCCACTGTCCTTTACAGAGTAGGGATTTTAAACTGTGGTGGGCTCTGAATGGGCATGGGGGGAGCTCTCTGAAGCACCCACAATTGTGAATTTCGTGTGTAGTCTGGGGCCTGTGCACATTCCCAGGCAGCTCTGCGCAGCTCTGCACTGCAGTAGATGCTTTCTGTGGCCAGTGCCTCGCACCCTTGGTCCACCTCTGATTTTGGTGAGGCTATCGAGGCCAGGCCCTAGGGAGGAAAAACGCACTCTCCCTCTCACTCTACAGAGTTTGCTCTGAAGCTGCGTAAACCTGTCTAGCCTTAAATGTAGAAAATAACCTGCACTTCCCCCTGGAGGCAGTCCTTACCACAGGAAAGCCGAAGTCAGTGGGACAATGCCCCAGTCACCAATGTCCTCACTGGACCCTTGGGGGAACCTTCTGTCCTGCAAAAGCCGACTCCTGACCTTGATAACGTGCCCTTCACTTGGTGTGATCTCCCTGTCTCCTACGCCCTGGAATTACCTCTAAAGCAAACCACCTGTGTCAAGTCCAGGTCTTGGGCTTGGCTTTCTGGAAAAACACACTAAGACATCAGGACAATTTCAGAGAGACCCAAATTTGGCTTTCACATCCTGGACACTGCACCTCTCACCCAATGATACCCAGGATCGCAGGCCCCCTGGGACTTAATGAAACATTCTTTGTTCCACCTTGGATTCCACAAAGACCACAGCTAGCAGTGATTCCTTTCAGACAAGCTAATCATTTTTCCTTCTTCACCTTCTGGGATCCAGAACGGCCAGCCTCTTCTCTCGTGTGATATCTGTCTCCCTAGACCGTCTTCAACACCCAAACCCATGCTCACATGCAAAAGCCCTTTTATAAAATTTATTATTTTGGCCGGCACCGCAGCTCAGTAGGCTAATCCTCCGGCTGCAGCGCCGGCACACCGGGTTCTAGTCCCAGTTGAGGCGCCGGATTCTGTCCCGGTTGCTCCTCTTCCAGTCCAGCTCTCTGCTGTGGCCCGGGAAGGCAGTGGAGGATGGCCCAAAGTGCTTGGGCCCTGCACCCGCATGGGAGACCAGGAGGAAGCACCTGGCTCCTGGCTTCGGATCGGCACAGCACGCCAGTCACAGTGCGTCGGCCGCAGCGGCCATTTGAGGGGTAAACCAATGGAAAAGGAAGACCTTTCTCTCTGTCTCTCTCTCTCACTGTCTAACTCTGCCTGTCAAAATAAAAAAGATTTATTATCTCATTTATTTGAAAGGCAGAGTTACAGAGATAGAGAAAAAGAGTGAGAGAGAGAGGTCTTCCATCCAATGGTTCACTCCCAAAATGGCTGCAATGGCCAGCGCTGAGCCATTATGAATCCAGGAGCCAGGTGCTTCTTCCAGGTCTCCCACATGGGTGCAGGGGTCCCAGCACTTGGGCCATTCTCCACTGCCTTCGCTGGCACATTAACAGGGAGCTGGATCAGAAGTGGAGCAGCCGGAATTCAAGCCGGTGCCCATATGGGATGCTGGTGCTGCAGGCCAGAGCTTTAATTTGCTGAGCTACAGCACTGGCTTCATGTTGGGGCCTTATTAGGCTTTCTCTGCCTGCTGCTCATGCTTTTGTCCAAACGTCCCAGTATCTGCTGTGCTTACTACAGGAACACTTCAACCGGATCAGAGACATTTCATGGGGAGACTGTATGATGGGGAAAAGATAGGAAGAGCTGAGTCCCTTTTCCCTCTGGCTGAGCGGAGTGGAATCACCACCACCATATCAGTCATCTATTGCTGCTTAACAGATATCCACAGACTTAAGGCTCGAAGCCCTTGCTTCTGAGCGCAGTTTCCACGTGTCAGGGGTCTGGTCCAGCCCTACGAGGTCATCCGCTCAGGGTCTCACTAAGCTGCAATGGTCAGGGCGGGGCAGGGCGTCTCATCTGAAGCTCAGAATCTTCATTCAAGTCAGTGTGGCTGCTGAGCCACTTCAGTTGCTTGCAGCAGTGACACTCCTGGTGACTGACTTCTTCAAGGCCAGCAGCAGCATTTGTCCGACTACTTCCCAGGCTGACTTGCCCATTCCCTTTAAAGGACTCTGCTGAGCTGCTCAGGGCCCGCCCACACTCAAGGGGGAGGGCACGCATTATAGAGGCAGGCGTCCTTGGGGGGGTCACCTGAGAATGCTGCCTCCCAGCCACCCTGAGAAACAGAAGATGCGGGGCGGGGACTGCAGAGCTAGGAAGCCATTGACCTTCATTGTTGTCTCTGCTTGTCATTCTCCATGAGTGATGCCTTCTCTAGTGAGAAAACATTTTTCATTTTGAAAATTAGCCATCAAATTGGAGAGGAAAGCCCAAAGGTTTTGAAGAATACGATTAACTTATTTGGTGAGATGAGGCAGAAAAAGCCACTTGGCTCCCTTTACCTTTGCGATCAGCAGGCCCTCAAGTCAGAAAATAGGGATCACCCTTGGCATCTCCATATTCTCCTGCCATATAAATCATCACCCGCCATTCACTTTACTTCCTTGGTGTCTCATGAATCTGTGACTGCTGCAGAGACCTCCTAATTGTCCTGCAGCTTCCACTTGGGCCCTCTGCACTCCATTCTGCCCACAGGAGCCTGGGCTAGGGGGTCACACTTTTGGTCCAGGGCAGGGTGGTGCACTGTGACCCTATTCCAAGCCTGCCTGGTCCAACTCTCCATGGGCTGCTGCATAGGTCACTCTACCAATGAACTTGTTTCCTAGGGCTGCCATAACACAGCACTACAAACTGGATGACCCAAATCACAGAAACGCACAGGGCCAGCATTGTGGTGCAGCGAGTTAAGCTGCCCCTTGCAGCAACCTAGTCCCATACCAGCGTGCCACTTCATGTCCCAGCTGCTCCACTTTTCATCCAGCTCCCTGCCAATGCACCTGGGAAAGCAGCGGACAATGGCCCAGGTGCTTGGGCTCCTGCCACCCATGTGAGAGACCTGGATAGAGTTCCTGGCCCCTGGCTTTGGCCTAGCCCAGCCCCAGCTATTGCAGCCATTTGGGCGGTGAACCAGTGGAGGGAATATTTCTCTCTCACTCTTTCCCTCTCTTTCTCTCCCTCCCTCCCTCCCTTCCTCTCTGTCTCTCTCCGTCTCTGTGACTCTGCCTTTCAAATAAATAAACCTTAAAAGAACACGGAAATTTACCGACTCAGTTCTGAAGGCTAAAGTTCTGAGGTCAAGGTTCTGGCAGGGACGTGTTCCCTCCCAAGTCTGTAGGGGAGGCTCCTTCCCTGCCTCGCCCAGCTTCTAGTAGCCTGGATTGGAGCAGCATCCCTCCAGTCTCTGCGTCCATGTTCATGGAACTGTCTTTCCCCTGTGTCTGTGTGTCTCCCTGTCTGCATGCAGCATTCTCCCTGGGTGTCTGTTTCAAGTCTTCCTTTCTCATAAGGACACAAATAATATTGCATGAAGTCCCAACCTAATGACCTCATCTTAACTTGATCACCTACAAAGAGCCTGTATCCAAATGAGGTCACAGTCAGAAGCACTGGGTGTTAGGACTTAAGCATATTCTTTGGTAGTTGGGGAAGAAGCGGGGAATCACAAGTCAACCCATAGCAAGTACCCCAGTTGGAATCCAGGTGTCCCACTCTTCTGTGTTTGTCCTCAATAATTTCACAGTGGAAGAACACAGACCTGGAAAACAGCCAAGCATGGCTGCCCCCAGGTAGACACCTGGCTGGCTGCAGAGACAGCCAAGCATCCAGGCTTCTGAAGACTGGGAAGTAGCCTGCTAGAGACACGGTGTGGGTGATGGGCCATTCTCACATTTAGGAGGATGGGATTTGGGTCCTGCAAGGACATTCACTGTGCCTCTGGCAATGCCCTTAAGTGGGCATTGCACACATCCACTGCAATCTACCCTTCCAATCTCAGTTCAAGTTCTCCTTCCCCAGGAAAACCACCGCTGATTCCCAAGGCTGGCCCAGGTCTTCTGTCCCCTGCTCTCTCAGCCCCCATTCTCCTTCAAAGTAGCCTCATGCGTGTGACTATCAGACCCAGGCATGGCTCCATCCCTAAACAGTAAGCTCCATGACTTCACGGCCTGTGCTGTTTTTGCTGTTTTCCCCCTATCTATCATCTAACATTTGCCTGCAAATGTTCAATAAATGTTTGTTGAATGAATGAATGAGTGCCTACCAGTTTGCTTCCTGGACATCTTGATAAATGGTGAAAAGACAAGAATAGTTGGAGTTCTATATATCCCCAATATTTGTGATAGATGCATCCTTGATGAATTAAGTCTTTGAAAAACAGAAACATTTATGTGGGCCTTCTCTGAAACTACATTCCCATGGAAGTCATGTGACTCCTCAAACTAGCCTCAGGTTTGAATATGTGTTTCTGCTAAAAGGCAATGTAATGATACAGACCCTTAGGGCTCCTTGTGCTCAGGCCGCAGCAGCCAGGATCCACTGATGATGGTTTAGCACAGAGGTATGTGAGGCTCCCTTCAGGGTCTGGCCCAAGATCAGCAACCGCATTTGGTAGCTGGTTAAGATAGAAGACTGTTGGGTCCTCCCACCTCCATAATCAGGACCTGCACAGCAACAAGAGCCCCAGGTTATCTGTGAGCACAGTAGCATATGGGAAACATAGGCACATAGTATAAGTGGCTTGGACCACTCAGAGAAGAGAGAGAAAGGGAGAGAGGGAGAGAGAGAAAGAGAGAGAGAGAGAGAGAAAAAAACAGAGAGAGAGGCACAATAGCTATAGGACTTTCTGATGTATCTTCAGATGTCACCTGGTGTCACTCCCACTACATTCTCCTGGTTATAAGTGAGTCACCAAGGTCAACCCAGGTTTAGAATTTGTCTCTACCTCTCAGTGGGAAAAGTGCCGAAGAATGTGCCTCAAGTCTCTTTTCTCCATGAATCAGAAATTGATGTCTGCAAACAGGGCAAGAGCCTGGGGTTAGAAGGAAAAGAGCAATGGAAGTCGTCCACTTTCTCCTGCTTGGTGGGATTCCAGTGCATCCTGGGATCTGTCTGAGTCTGCGTCCTCATCTCTGAGCCACGACAATACCTTTGCCAGGGACTTCTGGGAGTTTTAAAAAGAGAAGATCCAGGTAAGTCACAAGTAGTGTGTAAACAGTGCTTACTATTGCTAATAGCGCTAGTCACAACAATAATGAGCTGGCTGTTATATGTTAGCTTACTACCAGGGGTTTCCAAAGGTGCTGATTTAACTCTGAAGAGCGGATCATGTGACTGGAGTTTCAGAAGGCATGGAGATTGAGGGGAAGCCATTTCTGGGGATACAGATTTTTCCGTGGCCTCTGTCTTAGCCAACACCTGGATTCGTGGTTGCGTGTGACATGTTCTACAATCTGCATTTCCTGAGCGTAAGAATAGCATCACAGTCAGATCCATAAAAAGCACAGTGTCTCTGGCTCTACTCCCACTCGCTCTGCAGGGATGAGGAGCCCCTGGGATTCCTCCCAAACGGTTCTGAGCCTTCTCGCTGTGTTCAGCAGGCTCCTGCTCCTGGTGGCCTGTGGTGCCACACCAACTCCTCTGAAGTCTCTCACCCCTGCCTATGCTGAGATGGTCCTTTCACCCCAATGCCCGCCAAAGGCACTGTTGTATTGCCTGATCCTGTTAAAGATGCCCAGCTGTCACAGACAACCCCCAACATCTGATGGGACTGCTGAAAGCCCACACTAGAGAGCTGATGTCAGGCAAAGGGGCCACCTCCCATGCCCACCAAGGGGCTGGCATCAACACTGCCGCTTTCCCACTTCCCTTTACTCCAGGGTTTAGAGGCAAAAACCATTTTCGAGAACATCGATGGTGTTGGTCAGCTCTATGCCATTGTGCTAGAATTATGGCAGTGTGGTGGCAGGTTAGGAGTACAGAATTAGTCTACAGAGGGGCCATCGTGGTGGCACACTAGGTTAATCCTCTGCCTGCGGCACCGGCATCCCATAGGATGCCGGGTTCTAGTCCCGGTTGCTCCTCTTCCAGGCCAGCTCTCTGCTGTGGCTCGGAAGGGCGGTGGAGGATGGCCCACGTGTTTGGGCCCCTGCACCTGCATGGCCATTTGGCATAGCTCTGATTGCAGTGGTCATTTGGGGAGTGAACCAACGGAAGGAAGACCTTTCTCTCTTTCTCTCTCTCACTGTCTGTAAATCTACCTCTCAAATAAATAAATAAATAAAAATCTTAAAAAAAATTAGTCTGCAGAGGCTGAAATCCTTGTCTCTACCCTCACTAGCTGTGTGATTTTGGCCAATAACTGAATCTCCCCATGCCTTAGTTTTCTCATCTACAGAAAGAAGCTACCTTCTTCATGGCATTGTTAGAAAGTTTAAATGAGCTAATCCATGTAATGTGCTGGGTGTAGTGCCTGGCACACAATGAGTACTCAATAAATGCAGACTTCTATGATTCACCACCACCCTTCATATATAGAGTGAGTATTTTCCTAGGGGACTCTTTGATCTCAAATGCCAAGAGTGTTGGTGACTCCCCTCTCCAATCCTTAAAAAAATGACTGGACAAGTAAAAACCCTTCTATAACCACAACTTTGGCTCAACCTAGGACAATTACTGTAGTCAGAATCCCTGTGCAGCATAATTTATATTTATTTCACACAGGATGAGTGCTAACATTAATTATTATGGGAGCTAACACTTATTGACTCTTGCTATGTGCCAGAGACTGGGCATATAAGTTTTTAGTTTATTTAATACTCATAATAACTCTAAGAGGTAGGTGCTATTATTTTCCCATTTTGGTAGATGATTTATTAGTCTACTCAGGCAACCATAACAAAATGCCCTAAACTGGGTGGCTTAAACAACACAAATTTATTTTCTCACAGTTTTGAAGGCTAAATATCAGAGACCAGACTGCTCTCATGGTCAAGTTCTGGTGAAGGCCTCCTTTCTGGCTTGCACCCAGCTGCCTTCTTGCTATGTCCTCAACATGTGTCTCTTTTTATAATGGCCTCACTCCCATGACCTCACCTAAATCTAATTACCTCCCAAACCCTGTCTCCAAATGCCCCCATGTTGGTAGTTATGGAATCAACAGATGAATTTTGACGGGACACAATTCACTCCATAGAGTGTGGGAAAATCGGAGCACATAGAAATCAAGTAAATTTACCAAGAGGACATGGCTATTCAAGCTCATTTTTTGGTCCCAAAGCCCCAACTCTCTTCCCATACATAAGACTTTATCCTCTCATGAGTGGGTAGATAAAGTTTGGATCATGAAAAGGCTCAAGCACCCTTTCCTGTGTGACAACCACTCAGATACCAAATGGCATAAAGCAATGAATCATTGTTTTTCCCAGTTCTGTGGGTTGGCTAAGGACTGTTGATCCTGCCTATACTCTCATGTGGCTGGATTCATTGGGAGGGTTGGCTGGAAATTGGGTTTGGAGAGGTAGCTGAGATGGCTCAGCATCTGTGTCCATGAGGTTCTTGATTCGACATGAATGGTGATCTTGAGTGGACATTCTTGGTCTCAGGCTTCCAAGACAGTGGGAGTGGAAGCTTCAAGGTCTCCTGAGGCCTAGCCTCAGAAGTTGTATAACACTTCCGCTACATTCTATGGGCCAAATCAAGTCACATGGTCAGCTCAGATTCAAACGAAAAGGGAAACAGAGTCTACCTCTTGAAGGGTTTAGCTTAACAATCACATTACAAAGCAGTGTTCATAGTGGGATAGGAGGAACTTCTAGCCATTATACTATACCACAGATAGGTAAAATCCAGACACTGTTAGCACCTAACATCTCTGTTAGTGAGGACTCTTGTTTGCATGTGACAGACTTCCAACTGCAACTGTGTTATCAAGAAAAAGGAGGAGAAAGCTTATGGGGTCACTTTCCTTTCAAATCTATGTGTTAGCCTGATTTGGTCACCAGCACTTGGCCTCTTATTCATTCTTTCTCTCAGGTGAAAACAGCTCCATAGAGTGGTGAATCTGATACTAGTAGTTTGATTCTTACAATTTTACTAAAATGGATATTTTCTTCCAAATTTCTCCAGCAGAATTCCTAAGATTACACCTCATTGGCTTAGCTCTGGACACATATCCATCCCTGAGCCAATCATGAAAACCAGAAAATTAGAACATGCTGCTTGGCCTGTCTTTGGTCAAGTGTCTGTGGCAGAAAGCATATAAGCCCATGGGTGTGGTATTGAATGTTTTACAACCAGCTGTGCTGTGAGGGAAAGGAGATGCTCATTGGTAGCATTTGCCAAGTTCAAAGGTGTAAACACTCCCATCATGACTGGTTTCAAGCTATGTTCAATGGTCCTGTGCCCAAACCAGGGTGGCGTCTGGATTTAAAAGGCAAATGACTCAATAAATGTTCTCCTCCTTTTTCTTGATGTAAGCCAGTTGGAGCTGGAGTTGTGCCATGTGCAAGCAAGACTCCTCGCTAACAGAGATGTTAGATATTATCTAGTTGGGAAGGACAGCACAATGACACCTTGTAGATGGTTGTTTCCAGCACACCACTGCATTACCCATCCGAACTGGAGGCCAAGGGTAGAGGAAGAGCAGTACCTCAGAAGGAAATTGGGAAGTGGAAAATAAATATAAAAACCAACAAGCTGCCAATCGAATTCCTGTATTTTCTTTCTCTATCAATGGACAATATTTAAAGGACTAGTAATTTATCTGTTATTCTGCTTTTTAAAATAATAATGAAAGTCAAAAGGAGGTTTGGAGCTAGATGAGCAACATGATAAAATATTGAAATAAAGAATTTGCTCAGCAGATTTTCATGCTAAATCAGTTCTTTCTCGACATGATAAGTTACCAGCCTGTCTGACCTTGTCCCTTTCCCATACTGAATATAGATAGGCAGTTGGTTTTAAAAATCACGTTTCAAGTAACAACTAAGCTTTTTGAGTGTTTCCTCTGTGCCAAATGCTCTGCCTGGATTATCTCATTTAGTCCTCAAATCAGCTTCACGAGGTAGTTACAAATGTGGAAACTGAGGCACAGAGAAGAGAGCTCCCTTGCTTAAGGTCATGCTTGTACTACTTGGGTTGGGATGTCTCACAATCCAAAAGAGCCCTTTAGCAAATACTTCACCGCCTTGAGGATCGCATCCTCGTATGTCTGTGATATCAAGGTCCCTGTTTGAATCTGGGTTTGCATTCAAGGGAAGGAACTGCTTCTTCTTGGAGGACACATTCTAGCCAGGACACATGTGTGGGTCGTCGCTCAGGCTGCACCTGCTTACAGCAGGAATCCCTGGCCTGTAACTGGTGGAGGGGTGAGCTCTTCTGGTCTCTGCCTCAGGAGCTGAAACTTGACCTCAGCTCCTTTGGGTCAGCCATCGGAGTTAGCTGCCAGTGATGCTTCCAAGCAGACTCAGCACTCCCTTACAGCCTCCTGGAGCATGTATTTCGCTACTACTCGTGGAACAATCTGAGGCATGTGGAAATGAAAGCACCCTAAAGGTGGGTTGAGCAAGGCCACGCCGATGACGAATGTGTGTCCCGGAAGACATTGGCATGCTTGGGTATCTCCCCCAGGCTCGAAATGATTTGTGGGCCTGAGAATTTGGATGCTTTTATGACCTGAACCTTTAGCCTTTCTGGAGCCTGGGAGGGAGGCCCAAGAGGAGAAATTGCCAGAAGCAGTTGACGTTTGGCCTTGGTTTGATTTGTTCCAGTTGTTGTGCAGCTGCCCCTGAGTCTGCTGGCATTGATCGCCTAGGGTCCCTGGACACTCCACTCCCAAGCTGGAGTCAGGGCTGTAGATAGAAGAGAGCAAGCAATAAAACAAGGATGAGCAAACCTTGTGTTCAGAAGTCAGGAAGGAGGATACAAGGAAAAACAGAGGTGCCTGTGCATATGCATGACATGTGCTCAGGGAACCCTTGTGCACGGAGCCTGCACGCGCAGGGAAGGGAGTGCGGGCAGGCAGTTTCTAGGACCACTCAAAGGCAGATCTAGGGCTCTTGACAGGAGGGCAAAAGCATTCCAATAGGAGGGATGGCCTGTGGGGAGGTACAGGCCGAAGGTTCTGGGCCTGAGAAGGAAGAAGGAGGCAGAGAACAGAACTGAGGGCACGTGGCTGGGGCAAAGGGTTGGAGTATAAGCCACTGAAGCTAAAGATCAGGACTGTGCCAAGCCCGGGGAAGCAGGAGCAGAGCAGGGTGGAGCCCACACAAATATAAGTGGGAATAGTTGTTGTCCAGGTCATCCAGGAAATCGAAGAAATTGAGACAAACACCTGGGAGGGAGGCACCATGCAGGCCTCCACTGGATGGTGAGGCTGTGGGTTGAACACTCAAGTATTTTCCTCCACACAGACACTGTTTCTATTCTTCCCCAGCCACAAGCCTACAGCTGGGGGGAAAGGGATGATTTTCAAAGCCCATACTGAGATAAATCTTGTAATACAAACTGCTGAACAGCTGGCCCTTTAAAGCAGAGAACAGCCATTTAGTCATTAATCCATCGCTTTAAAATGCAGAACCATCCTACCCCATCACACACACTCTCACGCACACACACACACGTGCACACGCTCTGGTTCAATTTCATGTGGTGTGCTGAGAACTGCTGCTCCTGTCCTTTCCGTGGGCACAAAGACCTCCTTGGCTCCAGGTGTTAAGGGTTAACACCAGCACCAGGAAGCAGGCAAGAGGCTGGAAAGGTGCAGCACATTCTAGATGCCTTTTCACCACGTTCCTCCCCGTGGCTGCCCCTGAGCTCGGATCGTGGGCAACAGCAGTGCCCTTTCCGGATCCTCCTGTGTTGCCCAGGCTTCTTGCTGTCCGGGAGGTGGTTTGCAAGGGCAGCTGTCCCCACCAGGCCCCACAGCCCACGCATTGCCTCTAAGGCCCAGCTTGCTGGTTCTCCATCTTCTTCATACAGTTGGTCACCTTGCGTGATCTACACCACCTGCCCTCCTGATGGTGCCAAGTTGCCACCAAGGCCCATTCTGTTTGTCCCTCCCTGAGGGCAATGTTTGCCATCTGAGTGCAATGTGTGACCCTACTGAAAGGCAAAGAAATAGAATTAAACCCCATCACGTGCAAACACACACACACACACACACACACACACACACACGTGGCTGTGACTGACAGATTTGGAAAAGAGTAGTGTGTGTGTGTGTGTGTGTGGGTGGGTGTGGGTGTGTGTAAAGAGAGAGAGAGAGACAAGGAGGGGTAATCAAATGAGTAACTGCTTGAGGTGGGATGAATTGGTTAGCTGTCAGGTATAAGAAAATTAAGGCCATTAGCTATTTTCGATTTTTTTTCTGTCACGTCAACAAGATTAGCAAGCCAAATGCTCCAGGAGCTCGTGTGGGGGAGTCTTGAGTGCTCCATGAAACCTGCCAACCTCTGCCGAGGGAGATTGCCTGGAATTCTCTCCCGCCTGCCCTTTCAGTGGGTAATAATAACGGGAGAATTAGTGAGCAGACAGATGCCGTGCGCACTGGTGCACAGCGCTCAGCGTTGTAGAATAATGAATATATTTGCAACGGCTGTTTCAATGGTTGTTTCTTAAAATGATAAAGTTAATTTTGCTGGGCCCTCCTATATTTTTTCAACCTGCATCTCACAAAAGATGCAAACAGAGATCATCCCTTATTCTTTTATTCACAATGCTTTTCGTATGACACAAACAAGAAATCGCATTCTGCATCTGGTTGTCCAGTGATGGTTACTTCGGTTTGTTGTTGGTCGGGGGTCAGACAGATAAACAGGGTCATTGAGCAGTGGGGTGTTCTGCGGTTATTTACTCAAAATCTAAGCCAAGTTTTAGCACTTTCTGGTATGATTGCCACAAGCTGTGACCTCAGAAACAATCCTAGCAGCTGTAATGGCACATCGGGCACATCCCGTGTGCCAGTCCGTGCACTTGATGCCTTAAATGTAGTAGTTTAAATCCTCACATAAGCCCTGCAAGGTCTGAGGTTGAAGCACATGGCATTGCTGGGACCGAGAAGTCAGATACAGGCAATTTCACATGCTTCAAATTAGTATTACTTCCCCATCTGGTAGTGAAACAGTCCCAGAAATGTTAGGGAATGGACACGTGGTCACCTAGCACGTCAAGGAAAAGCTGCGGTTTAATCCCAGGGCTATAGAGCTAGAGGGCTCTGTTCTACCCCAAGTGGCAATGCAGCTTGGTTGAATGGGCGTTATTATTAACTCCAATTACATCCAAGAACATCACAGCTTAGAAAGAGAAAATGACTTGCTCTAGGCTATACACTCAGGAAGAGGCAAGGCAAGGCTCAAACCTAGTGTCTTAGGGGACCCCATTAATCTTTCCCATTTTGCAATGAAAGCCCAAGAATAGGATAAGCCCCATGCAGAATTGCAGTGACAAATGAGCTGATGCCTTTCCGTTTGGCAATCGGTGACCTGTGTTGCACCTAGTTCCCATATTCCCCCAACATATCCCATACTTCCATCCCATCTCTTGCCCAGGGGATTCTCCTGCCTCCCCACATTCTAGTCACACAGCCACTGTCAGCCCTGCATCTGTAAGCCGTTGCCACCCTGGAGTACAGGAGCTTTGGAACAGTCTTGGGCAACTGGAGCTCCATCATGTTGGGCACCCCTGGAAGACAGTATAGAATGTATCTCAGAGGTATCCCAACCAAAGGTGAAGAAGCTAGGGTGTTCATCTGCCAACTTCATTGGTTGAATACTGTTTCCCGGGATGTGAGCTCAACTTCTTTGACGCCTGAACATGTTCTCATGACCAAAATAAAAACCCTTAGGCAGGAGCCAGGGCTGTGGCATAGCGGGTTAAAGCCCCAACCTGCAGAGCCGGCATCCCATTTGGGCACCGGTTTCAGTCCGGCTGCTCCACTTCCAGTCCAGCTCCCTGTTAATGCTCCTGGGAAAGCAGAAGATGGCCCAAGCACTTGGACCCCTGCCACCTACATGGGAGACCCAGAAGAAGCTCCTGGCTCCTGACTTCAGATTGGCTCAGCTCTAGCTGTTGTGGCCATTTGGAGAGTGAACCAGTGGATGGAAGACTTTCTCTCTCTTTCTCTCTCTCCCTCCCTCCTTCTCTGTAACTCTTTCAAATAAAATAAATTTAAAAAAAAACCCTTAGGCAGAACTCGGCAGGGGCTCAAGTGTAAGTACCTGCAGAATGCCAGAGTGAGTATCAAGGGGATGAAGGCTTAGTAGCAACAGCACCTGGCATGCATACCTGAACATCCTCTGAACTTGGAAGAATGAATCTGTGGCTATTAAATTCAAGGGCACTCCTAAACTCAAGAACATGTCTAAGCTGAAGGATAAGCAATGAAGTCAGGACATTCTGAAGCGTGAGACCCCATGCAGTTTAGCTGGCACGCCCAAGGTGAACCCTAACCAAAGTGGGGTTTGCAGAATTTCCCTCTCCCTCCTTCCTCTGGAGCCCTTTACCCACAAGTGTGAGGATTCCCTGTAACCCATCTTCCTCCTGCTCTGTGAGTCAACTCTGAAAGTCAGGATTTTCCGCCCATGGTCCCTCCATCCCCTCCCTCCCTTGAGGTCACCTTCACCCTAGTGAAGTGGGTGATTCCTTGAAGAAACTGGGAAAAGGCACCTTGGAAATCTGAGAACTTGATTGGTGGTGGAATTTTTTTTCCTCCTTCTTTCCATCTTTAATGTTGCTCTAATTCTGACTTCGTTGCAGAGCCGTGAAATCAAATTAGGAAATAGGAGGAGATGAGCAACCCCTTCAAGCACAATCAACTTCTGATGGCTTCCCCCAAACTCTAATGAATCTGCATAGATCTCCAGTAATAGAAGGGTTTTTTTTTTTTTGGCACTTTGGTTTTCTCCCTTTCTAAAGAGAAAACAAGCTAGAGCATAGGTGTGCAGATAGCAAATGGAACAAGGTTTTGGGAAGCCTTGGCTTTTTATAGGTGAGTGGGTAAAGCCCCTTGAGGGAGGGCGAAGAGGCTGATAAACAGAGAGAGAAAGCATGAGCAGCAGCAAAAACCCCCAGTCTCAGTGAGGGGTCTGTTTGGTGTAAGGCAACTTTCTAAACGCTGTGTGGGAGCCGAGGGAGGAAACATAGTTCCTGATCTTGAATGGCTAGCAGGCTGTTGGATCAATGTGAAAGAGCAGCATCAACAGCACTGGAAAGCCCCTTGGCATCTTAGTGCCCACTCCTCCCACCTCCCTGCCAAGATTTATCAGATGAGACTGTGAATTTTAACAAGACCCCTAGGGGATTTACTATGTTCAATAATGTTTGTGTTGCACTGGCCCAGAGGATTTCAGCTCTGATCATGTGACAAACATCTGCAGAACTCCACCCTGCTCTTGCCCCACCTTCTCATCCTCGGCGCTCCTCACGTCCTACCATCTTGCAGAACCTGATGCTCTGCTCTCCTGATCACAACACGTCCTTACGTCCATCCTCAACATCCACTTAAACATCTCTCCCTACCAAAAACCGTCTACATCTTCATGCCCAGGTAGCTCCTCTGTGAAGCCAGATCCAGATCTAGATCATTCATTTGCCACTAACTGACTGACTTTATTTAAAAAAAAGTCTTATTTATTTATTTGTTTGAAAATCAGAGAAAGATCTTCCATCCACTGGTTCACTCCCCTAAATGCCCTCAACAGCTGGGGCTAAGTCAAATCAAAGCCAGGTCTCTCACATGGGTGGCAGTGGCCCAAATACTTGGAACCTCACCTGCTGTCTTCCCAAACACGTTAGCAGAAAGCATGATCAAAAATGGAGTAGCCTGCACTAAATGGAATATAGCACTCCTATGTGGGATGCAGCACTGATGTATGGATTGCAGGCATACAGAGAGCTGGTTAACCTGCTGTGCTACAATATCTACCCCACCAACGGACTTTATTATATCATTAGATGTTTGCATCTAGGATAATGGTTACCGGGATGGGCTTTACAACCTAATTATTCCAAATTGGATTCCTAGTGCTACAAGTTTTGATCTATGTGTGCTAGATGACTGTTTTCAACTTTTCATGCTCTCTTTCTATTAGAATTACATATCCGTAGCCTTTTCTATGTGATTGTGCAATGTCTCCCACTTGATTGGATGTCAAATATTTTCCTGTCCATGGTCTTGGGCATACAACTTGAATTTGTTAATAGAATATGGGTGACAGTGAGTGTGTGAGTTCTCAGCATAGACCTTATAAGACCTCAACTGACATCATTTTCCTCTAATTGTTTCTCTGTGCTTCTATCATCACTATGAGTAGGACACACCCCAGGTGAGCTATTTGGTCTAAGGAGAATGAGACAAAGGTAGAAAAGAATTGAATTCAACCTATACAGCCAAGCCAAGGTCACCTCCATCTTGAAGCAGAATTGCTCTAGCAGACCCACAGACCCAGGCTTGATTTAAAAGGGGGGTGTTTATGGTAGGTCACTGAGTTTTGTGAGGGTTAGTAACAAAGCATTATTTGTGACACTGTAACTGCTATAGCATCCCTTTCGAAGCTTCAATTTTCCCATTTGTGTCATGGGCATATAAATATACACCCCATATTATTGTCAGAATGATTAAAATGTGGAAATGCATGTTAACTACATTCACAGTAGTGCTTCATAAATAGTAGGTAACTTGTTTTATTCTATAGTATTTTTTCTTCCCGCTAGACTGGAGAAATTTTATGGGGAAGGTCTTCGTCTTATCTATTTTTTATCCTCCTCAATACCTATTGGGCTCTTAGAGGCACTCATTGAACGAACAGAACCAAGAATTAATATAGAAAGTTGCTCTTTTGCTTGGGCACTTCTTGTCCCATAAATCCCTACTAAGCCTACAATGATGAATCCAAACTTATCATAGGACAGACGAAAGCTCCAGGATTGAGGGTCTTTTGTTCACAACAGTGGTTATAGTAGGCCTTGGGGCATTTTGTTGAGTTTGGATGTAGTTAAGGAATCTGATAATATTTTGATTTGTTTCTCAATTAGATATGCTACACTCCGAAATTCAGAGAAATGAAGCATTTTCTCTTCAAAGGAAGTTGTGAGGAATATGGAAACACCTGACCCCTCTGCTTTCCAACTTCAAGTGCAAGCCTTAAGTGAATTCTTCATCCAGTCTAGAGTTTAACCTCTGAAAAGCAGGCTATGGAGGTGGGAAAGAGTGATGACTAGGGCAGGACCTGGTGGCATCTGTCTCTTTAAGAAACAGAAATGAAACCTAATTAGCATAGACTGGCTGCAATTAACATATAAGTCCCAGTTCTGGGAGTTGGAGGAAGGGAAAAGGATAGAGCTAAAACTTAATGGGGTTTTGTTAGACAAAATTAGCTTCCACAGAACAGCCATAAAAATATCTAAATTATGAGAGCCTCTTGCCATTTGCCATTAACACGAGGGGACATGCTAATATTTAGTGGCGCCATGTCCTGGAAATTAACTGCAGTGAAAGAAGCCCCAGAGGCATCTCTGTGAGCAAGAAGGGCTTGTCCACTGTCTCCACTGTTACCAAACTGCTTGACTGAATGTTTTACAGAAACTTGGAAGCTACACATCACACACATCTCAGCTGGTCTTTCGGTCGTTGTTCCAGAATGGTGGGAAGACACCTCCATGGGTGATCTATGGAAAGCAAAAGTCTATACGGTGCAAATCCAGGGACACTTTGTCCTCAAAAGAAGATGTGTGGACCTTGGAAGATGCCTCCAGTTCTTTCTACCCCTCAGCCTTACATCCTGCAAGAAAACCAGCCCATTAGCATTTTGCAGACTTGCCTTGTAAACTCCTCCCATGGGTTTCCTGTTTGAGTTGAGCCCTCATCCTCTATTTTCCACCACTGATCACCTTAGCACACAGATTTTTCTCATCGTTCGTAGTCTCATCAGATGCCGCAGAGCAGACCCCGTGCTCTGGTGTCCAGCCCACTTTTCTCTGAAGCCCTTTGTCTCTGCCCTCTCTCTTTCAGTCCTTTCCCTTTCTTCTTTCACATCTGCAGCCATGGCCCCTGACTCCAGGCCTCTGCCTTGGGCCGGGTGGGGAGGTCTTCTCTTGCAATTCTCTTTGAAGACAATTGTTGGTGAATACCCACACTTGTAGGCGCATGTCTCGGCATACCTGAAAACTGACGTTTAACCATTAGTCCTGTATTTGAAGCTTCCAGTAGGAATCTGGGGCTCTTACATCCACTTCCAAATCTGCCCCCATAGGCCAGTTGGTTATCTTTGTGGAGGTGCTCATAAGTTCCTCCCCACCCCTCGTTGACCTGTTACAGCTCCGGAGAGTTCACCTGTGAGCTTATTAGTCTCCTTCCCTCCCGCAGCTGAATGGATCGGCATTCCGGAACACCTATTCCAAGGGCTTAGCCACTGGGTGGCCTGCAGCCTATCAGATTCTCCATCTCTTGAGAAGTCAAGCTGAATAGAGGACAAGAATATCCAAGAATGGCAGGCTGAAGTGAAGATTCATAAAGTCTTGCTGCTGAGATCGCCATCCTTAGCCTCTTTGTTGCCCTTTCCAAGGCTTGGGTTGGCAGCTTTTCCTTGCATTCTGCAGGATACCCTGATTTTTCTAAAACTCGCTCTTTTAAGTGAGGTTTTTTAAGTTGATGGTCTATTTTTTTTTCCATCATGGGGTTTCTGACTGAATCAGCTGAATTTTCCAGTGCTTTCCAACGTTCCTTTCAATATCTTTCCTTTAAGATAATTTTAATATCTATTATTTTTCCAGGCCCCAAAAGGATGAACTTTTTTTTTTTGACAGGCAGTGAGAGAGAGAGAGAGAGAGAGAGAAAGGTCTTCCTTTGCCGTTGGTTCACCCTCCAATGGCCGCCGCAGCCGGCGCATTGCGCTGATCCGAAGCCAGGAGCCAGGTACTTATCCTGGTCTCCCATGGGGTACAGGGCCCAAGCACTTGACCATCCTCCACTGCACTCCCGGGCCACAGCAGAGAGCTGGCCTGGAAGAGGGGCAACCGGGACAGAATCCGGCGCCCCAACCGGGACTAGAACCCAGTGTGCAGGCACCGCAAGGCGGAGGATTAGCCTAGTGAGCCGTGGCACCGGCCAAGGATGAACTTTAAAGCCATCATTTTCCACTCTATAGCTTGTCTGCCTTAATGTCTTACTATTACTTCCTCTTAAATACCCCAGAGATTTTTGCATCCTCCCTCTTCCATATACTGGTCATCTCCAAGTGGGGTTTCTACACTCACAACTGTACCCCTCCAATCAATTATTTCTTTTTTCCTCAAAATACTATATTGCTCTGCCAAAGCACCTGTGAATTTCTCAATTGTCTCTTACTCCTCCTGACTTTCAGACTATCCACTCATCTTCACTTCCCAATTCAAAATCTTTTTAAGATAAATTTAATCCTGTGCACAAACTTGGCTATTCTTCAAATGCATTGGTTAGCTTTAGCTGCATAACAAACCATCCCACAATTTAGTGGCATAAAGCAGTACCCATTTTACTTAGCTCTCCATTCTGTGCATGTTTGGGCGTGGCTTCGATTCTAAAATGACTTGGCTGGTCTCTGCTGGACTTGCTCACCCATCTGCAGTCAGCTGGTGAGTTACCTGGAGTTCAAATGATCGAGAACAATCTCCCTCACATGTTTGGTGACTGGCAGACTCCAGATCTTGATGGGAGGATCTGAAATGTCACATCATAAAGAAGTAGATGCATAATGGGGAACCATTTATAAGGACATTTTAAAAAAGATTTATTTATTTGAAAGGCAGAGAGAGAGAAGGAGAGAGGGAGAGGGAGAGGAAGAGGGAGAGGGAGAGAGAGATCTTCCATCTTCTGGTTCACTCCCCAGATGGCCACAACAGCCACACTGGAATCAAAAGCTCCATCCTAGTCTCCCATGTGAGTGGCAGGGGCCCAAGCACTTGAGCCATCATCCACTGCAGGGAGCTAGATCGGAAGCAGAGCAGCTGGGACTGGAACCTGGCTCCGATACAGCAAGCTGATGTTGCAAATGGTGGCTCAGTCCACTGTGCCACCATGCCAGCCCCTGTGCGCGTTATTTATAATCTGGCACACTCAGCATGGATTGTGGCTTGCTCATTAGCATTCTCTTCTTGTCCATTCTGTCAGGGGAAGATCTTCCTCCTTGCTCCTTCTCCTTAATTCAGATTCTGCTTCCAAGGGTAACTTGCCTCCTTTTCGAACTCTGCTCTGAGAAGCCTGCAACAAGCGACTCCCTGCCACTTCAGCTGTCTGCACCCTCGCTTCCTTTTTGCCCTTTTCTGATCATTTCTTGAACTCATGTCTGTCTTCCGAATTAGAACACAAATCCTCCAGAGAACAGTTTTCGTATCTTTATTTATGAAATATATATTTATACTTTACATTCTTGTCTAGTGCAGTGTTCAACATCTGGGAGGAGCCAGATAATACTCGTTGCTTATTTACTATGGAGAAATGTCAGGGACTTCTCCTGCAGGCCAGTTTTCCCTCTTTAAGTTTAAACACTACACGTGTGCCTTCAGCGCTCTTCAGAAGTCAGTAGAAACAGCTCAGCTGGTGTAATGACTTCAGCTTCCTCGCCCGATGCTCCTCCTAACCTTGAACTCAGTGAAACCTTGTGGGCTTCCTCAGACAGTTTTCTCCAGCCCTCTGGTCCAGGCCCACTCCGAAAAACTCCCCCATTTTCCTGGGCCGCCTCGGGGTTCTCAGCACCTTCTGCACGGAGGTGTAGGTGTCAAATTTGCCTTCCAAAGGCCTCTGTGCAGTCAGGGCTTCCCTCACGTGGTCTCTGCCTTCTCAGCTTTGTTTGTCCGAGGCCCAGTGTGCCCATTGCGTCCGGCCCTGGAGCATGTCCCTTGGGTCCCATGTCAGCCTCAGAAATGCCATGTGCAACCTGATCCCCTGCCCGCTTCTCTCATTGCCCTTTCAGTCATATTGAGCCACTGATTTTGTTGATCCTGCTGTCAAAAATAAAAACTGTCACCAAACACCAAAACCAGGCTTCATTTCTGGGAGGAGACATGGCGTTACGGATCTGGCCCACAGATGCTGTGTTACTGGTAATCCTGATGCTGAGTTTGTGCCTTGAGGACTCTTCCTGCTGATACAAGCCATTGTGTGCCTCTGGAAAGATGGAGAAGAGCGGATGAGGAAGTGTGTGTGTGTGTGTGTGTGTGTGTGCATGCGTGCATTAAGAAGAATTGCAGATTTCCCAGTATAAGAAATTTCTCAGCAGTGGGACAAGATTTGCATGCCCTTCTGTGTCGCAGAGACTCGGTATGTTAGCAGCACGTCGTTGGGGTGCCTGTGTCTCAAATCACTGGCTCTGCGCAGCCTTGATGAGGCACCCAATTTACATATTCTCAATTTAATCTAAAGTAGGTACTAATTGATTACTGCTGAATGCCTGCACGCTCTGATTATCTGTTCAGATCCTGAGGGGGGTGGGGGACTAGCAAGGGATCTTTTTGCCACTAGTACGACTTTGTTTTCCCTGATCCAAGGCACATGCGTTTGCTAGGCTCCAGAGGCCCGGTGAACCACCACACCCCTCCCCCACCCTCTCTCCACCTTCACCTCTAACTACTGAGAAAAAGCACCAGTAGCTCTGCTGTTGGCTCATCCTGTGTTGTAGAATATACTACTCCTTAGTCAGTCATTCAGCATTTACCAAAGAAATCTTGTGGGGGCCAGCATGGTGGCACAATGGATGACGCTTCTGCCTGTGTTACTGGCATCCCTTATCAGAGTGGTGGTTCAACTCTAGCCTCTCCACTTCCAATCCAGCTCCCTGCCAGTGTGCCTGGGAAAATAGCCGAGGATGGCCCAAGTCCTTGGATCCTCTCCACTCATGTGGGGGACCAGGGTGGAGGTCCTGGCTCCTGATTTGAGCCTGATCCAGCCCCGGCTGTTGCAGCCATTGGGAGTGAACCCAGCAGATGAAAATGTCCTCTCTCTCTCCCTCTCTCCCTCTCTTCCCCATCACTCTGTCACTCTGTTTTCAAAATAAATAAAAGAAATCCTTAAAAATAATATGGATATGACTCATGGGCCGGCGCCGCGGCTCACTAGGCTAATCCTCCGCCTAGCGGCGCCGGCACACCGGGTTCTAGTCCCGGTCGGGGCGCCGGATTCTGTCCCGGTTGCCCCTCTTCCAGGCCAGCTCTCTGCTGTGGCCAGGGAGTGCAGTGGAGGATGGCCCAGGTGCTTGGGCCCTGCACCCCATGGGAGACCAGGAAAAGCACCTGGCTCCTGGCTCCTGCCATCGGATCAGCGCGGTGCGCCGGCCGCAGCGCGCCGACTGCGGCGGCCATTGGAGGGTGAACCAACGGCAAAGGAAGACCTTTCTCTCTGTCTCTCTCTCTCACTGTCCACTCTGCCTGTCAAAAAAAAAAAATAATAATAATATGGATATGACTCATGAGTGTATGTTGTTACGCACCTAAGAACAGAAATCCTTAAGGCTTGAGAGGATGGGCTCTGGAGTCACGTGGCTTGGTCAAATCCAAGCCCTGTCACTTACCAGCTGTGTGACTTTGGGGGAAGTTGCTTCTCCGTGACTCAGTTTAGCCTTCTGCAAAATGGGAAGTTGCCCCCTCATCAGGCTATTGTGAAGAGTCAAAGTGAGGGTGTGTGAAGCAGCCCCCCGCCCAGCACCACGTCACTACAGAGAGCTGACTCCTCAGAGCTCTGGGAAGAGTTTACTAGGGAGGCAGGCAAGGATTGAGGTTAAAGTGCCCTTTGGAATTTCAGGGTCTTCATTGATCCTTGCCTTAACTGTCCCACATGATCTCAGATTATCGATAATAGCAGGGAGCAGGTATAGCAAAGTATGGATCTTGTTACAATAGGGTATTATTAACCAAGAACTTTCTGGAAAAGCTTGTCCTGACTGTTGGAGGCTAAAGGTGGTGGGTGAGTGAACATTCATTGGACATCTTCTGTATGCAAGGCTGTCTGTTGGTACTTATGGCCTAAACATGCACGCTGTGGCCTCTTTTCTAAAGGACCTTGCTGCTGAGTGCCCCCATTCCACCTGCTTCTCAGCTGTTTATTTTGGATTTCATCCCCACAGCTGAATTGCTGGTCTGATGTTTTTCTTTTTATTGATGTGTAACATACACTCAGGAAAAGTGCCCAGGTCTTAAGTACACAGCTCAAAGAGTCATCCGAGAGTGAACACACCGTGTAAGCAGTACCCAGTCCAAGAAGCAGAGCATGACCTGCTACGTCCCACCAGTCACCACCTGTCCCCAACAGGGAAATACCTGCCTGTGTTTGATGTGGCTCAGCTGAGAGGCCCACTGTCAGGTGTCTCAGCCAGCCAGGTGCTGGTCCCTAGGTGTGAGAAGCCCAGGGGGCCCAGCTTGGATATATCACAAAATCAGGCAGGGTGGGAAGCATCTGGACCATTACAATAGCAATACAGCCCCTGGTACCGTGTCTGTGTGGATCCACTGAGGATTGCTCTTTTTCAAAGGAGAAACCATTCCTGGCTGTTTGATACCACAGCCCAGCACCAGGCGAAGCAGGAGCAGCCTTGCTGTTGGTCTGAGTAGAATCCCATCGAAGAGTTTACTCTGGGGCCTTTGCATTGGAGAACCAAGAACTCAGTGCTTGCTGGCTTGCTCCTGGGACTTTTAGGAAGATAGATGTATCAGCAGAAGATAGCCCACTGATGCCTCGGAGGGCTGAGCATTAGCCAGGAAATAGGTCAGCAAGGATGAATGTACTTGATATTCTCCATGCTTCCCTTCCCTACCCAGAGATTCCAATCTTGGGAGAATGGGAAACAGAGTAGGTAGGTTTCTCCAAGACCATCCAGGACATCACAGTGGGGAATCCTGACCAATCAGGAGGGAGCTTCCTTGAAGGAACTCATTGAGAATAGCAGAGTGGTTGTTACAGGTCTCTATTGCTATCAAGCAACCCACCCCAAACTTCCTGAGGTCAAGCACCGCCCATTTTAGATGCTCGTGAAGGCCAAGGATGAGGAACTCAGACGGCTAGAGCAGGGGTGGCTTGTCTTTGCTCTCCAATGTTTAAGGCCTTGGCTGGGAAGACCTGAATGGCAGGAGGCCAAGATCACCTGCAAGCTTCCTCACTATGTGGCTGGCACCAGAGCTATAGGGTGATGCACAGGTAAGGCTCAGCTGGGGCTGTCACTAGGGAGCCCACACATAGCATCTCCACGTGGCTTGAGGTTCTCACAGCATGGAGGCTGGGTTTTAAGAAGGAGCATCCTCAAAGAGAGAGTCTTCAAAACAGGTTTCCCAAGAGATCTGGACCTCACTCAGAAGTCAAATGGCATCATTTTCACCATGTTCTACTGGTTACAAGGGAATCATTAAAGGCAGCTCCCATTCCGGGGAGGGGAATTACACTCATCTAATGGCAGCTTCTGTTGTAACCTTCTTTGGAGAATAGTATCTGCCGCAGCAGTTAACAGTCGGAACTCTGGAGGAAGACCCACCTGGTTTCATTTCCGGGATCTAACACTTTTAGCTGTGTAACCTAGACACTCTGTGTCTCACTTTCCACATCAGTGAAATTGGAAGAATACTAATTCTGTCTTCCCAGAGTGACTGTAAGAATTCAACGCCATGATGAGTCTTGTATACTTGTTGGTAGACTGCCTGACACATCACACGTACTCATAAATGTTTGGCTTTAGCTAAGACCCAAGAAGGCGAATGCTCAAGCCCAGCCTTATCTGTGATATCCTTGATTCGGTCTGCCAAAGGTGACACACAACAGCCCAGGACTCGGGCTGACTAGCTGCTGAGCACTAGGGCACAGCACTTTACAGTTTGCAAAGAACTTCATCTGTGTCCTTCATTTAACCTGCCAATCAGCTCTGTGGGGTACATAGGACTCCTATTCCACAGATGACGTTTGTCAAGGTGTGCATGTGGCTAGTAAATCAGAGAGAAAGGCCATGATCTCAGAGTTCCACTCTGAAGCCCCCTGCTTTTATCTCTCCTGATGATCTCAAGGGCACTGTAAAGTTATCAAAGGAAAAATACAATTTAATTAGAATTTAATTAATTTGAAAAGTGTCCTGCAACTCTACTTGCAATGGAGAGTGAAGAAAGAGATCAAATTTTCCACAGCTGCAGAATGTCATAACCGGAGCAAGGAGACGACTACGAAGCACAAGAGAAGACCTAAACTTGGCATTTTCCTCCATAGAATTCAAGGGCATTCTTAGAAACGTGTCCCACAGTGTTCTTCAAACTTCATAGCTAGTCATTCGACCCAACCACACCTTTTTCTCTGAGAACTCTGAATTCTCCTTAAAACCGTGAAACCAGCAGGGCCCTCTTCCTTCTGTCTCCCGTCAGATTACAGTCCACCTGCGTCAACATCAGGGTGCACAAATGCTGGGAAGGCATTGTAACTCCTGCCTTCCTGGTGTTTTCCATTTCTGCGACAGGAGAAAGGATGGTGCTTCCATCCATTTTTGGAAACAAACCAAAATACCCATAAATATTCAGGCTTATAATATTGACTTAAAGTTCAGTTAGAGCCCGGGCTCCAGTCAGCTCCTGGTTACCCATGTGTAACTTATCCAAGGCTAATTTTAAAATTCAAAATTACTTCCTTCTAACTTGTTTTGCACCCTCAGCCCCCTCTGTGGGCATCTGCTCAGGACGCATTGAGACAAGGCAGAACGATGCCAAGCCACAGGTCTGACGACCCCACTTCTGCTTTTGATACAACTCCAGATTAGCTAGGTGACCTTGAGTCCCTCCTGGGACCTCCTAGGTTTTTCAGCTGTAAAATGAAAAAGCTTGGCTTTATGCTTTTTGAGATCTCTTCTCACTCTAAAATTCCATGAGGTAGCAAAGGAGTCAAAAGAAATGGGAAGAAAGTCTATTGCAAAGCCCCTGCATTGAAATCAGCGAGTAGGACAAGGTAGCCACTTTCTGGATGAGATGCTGTGTGGCCTCAGAGCTGCTGAGTGGTAGATCCAAGCTTGACACCCAAGACTCCAATGGCTATGACTCAAAGTCTAAAACCAAACACACAAAGTCTTTGAATTTTCTAAAGTCTTTGTACTTTCCAAATTATTATTTCCTTCAGTGAGCACATATAGTCTGCTCTGGGTTTTGTTTTTTGTTTTTTGTTTTTTGTTTTGAGAATCTTGGACTTCCCTTTTGAAGAGCCAAGGTGAGGACCCAGAGCTACATGTCTGTGGGAACCAAGGCCACTGCCTACTCTCTTATTGTCAATGAAGCCCAATGGATCAATTGGCAAGCAAGCTGTCAAGTCCCCTGCTCTTCCCTTCTTCTCCCTCCCAACCCTCATCATTCCCAGAGATTAGAAAAGATCCTGTCTGTCATACAAAAGAAGCAGCTGGAGTCTTCTTACTCCCTGCCTGAAGTTCAAGCCCCCAGACTCAGGCTTTCCTTGTAGGAGGAAAGAGGAACTTTGCACAGTGCTGCTGGGAAGGGACTTGGAAGCGGGGATGGGAAGTGGTTTTGGCAAGATTCCACCAGGGTCCCCTTCAACTGAACATATCTCAATTGTAAGCTCTGTGTCTGGCACCAGGGTGCACCCATCCTGCTTGTAGAAGGTCTTAGGTTTGGGAGAGCATAGGGAGAAACATGTATGAAAATGAGTTCCATAGAAGAGCTGTAGATGCTACGAGAGAAAGATGTATAGAACCAGAGGCTGTGTGGGAAGTAGCGAGTGGGCACAGAGGAGGATACACTCAGTCTCAACAAGAATAGGGGTTATCAAGAACTGCTGTCTGGAGGAGGTGGCGCTTTGTCTTTGAGCTGGAGTGTATAACATCACATGAAGCAATTTTTTCAATAGCATTCAGTTCTCAAGAAGTTTGGCAGTGTTGGCTCTGTGTCTCAGTTTGATCAAGGGTTAGGAATCATTGAAGGGTTAGTCCGCAACTCCAAAGACTCCTTAAATCATTATTTCTGTGAGACAAGGTATTCTGGGCTCTTGACAATTTGTAAACCACCTTGAAAGCACAGTGTGTTCGTTAGTTGCTCACTACCTGTGTGTGCAGAAAGAGCCCATCACCTACCCGACCCATACATGCTGTGAAATTGCAAAACCACAATATAGTTGACATTAGATGCTTCCAGGTCTTGACAAGGACTCCCCTGTCTGGGATCCACACTTGCCTCCAGCTAGGTGCAGGTTGCCTGGAATGAACTTCAAATGAAAGAACATACTTGGTGGAAATTCTACCACCCAGGAGAAATGTGAGAAGGAAGGCTCCCCCTAGTCTATTTGTGCATTTGTTTACACTCCTGCTGGTGGCTGATTAGACCAACATATTCCATCCCTTTGGCCTGTGAAGCAACCATGCCCCGCCTGATTCTAGAACTCCAGAGCACTGGGATCTTGTGCATGTTCACATGAGCAAAGGCAGAAAGGTACATCATCTATTTGGATTTGAGTTTTAGCTAGCTATTGGTTTTGGCATCTGGAAACTCTCGGTTAAATTAATGTATCTTATTCTTGTGCCTAGTATATAGTGTGCACTGTATAGCCTTGTCAAACTTGATAGAACCATAGCCTTCACGTTCCTCTTCTAGTGAGGTTCTTTTGGGTTTCAGAGGCAACAACTGAGTATGGCTACCTCAAGAGTACCTCAACGGGATAAGGATGCCCATGCCCAGGAAATGCTGCATTCCAAAATGGTCTTGGGAAGTGCAGAGTTGACAGAAGGTTCTAAAGCCAGTGAGTATATGAAGGATCTGCAAAAAGTATATAGAAAATATGTGTTCTGAAAAAGTATGCATGGATTTCAAGTTATTTTTGCACCACAGAAAACTGATCTTTTAACTCTACTCTCCATGTGCTTTTTGAAGTATTCTTGTAAGCCCAACGAGCAGGAATTTGGGGTTCTGCAAACTCCCATCCTAATTCCATTTCCCTCTCTCTATGGATTTCCTTGTCCTGCACTAATCCCTCTCGCCCAGCTTCTGCTTGCTCATGTTTCCTGTTCTCCCCTTGCTTGCACAGGGCCCACCTTTTCCTGTGTGACTTTCCTCTACATAATGCCCCTGTGGCTTCAGCCCCCTTTGCAAATGGATCCCTTCTCTTGGTGTTTCCTGAGTTTGTATTGAGGGAATACCATCAGCTGAGCTTGTCTCCCAAAGTGAGGCCATGTAAGACCACCAACTGGCTGCCCTTGGTCAAGGGCTTACCACGGTGTGAGTGGGCTGGTCTTTGAATTGGCCAAAGGCAGGGCAACCACCATAATTGAAGTACATAGTACACACCTGGAAGGAAACGTGGAACTCCTCTTGTTCATCATATGGGAAAATTGGTACCCCTGAGAGCTAATGAGATTACCGAAGATTACACACAGAACCAGAGAGTAGTGGCAGCAGAATGAGCCCTCAGTTCTCCTACAGTCTCCTGAGAGCAATGTTACACTAAACTGCATTGTCTCCTGTGTCGGGTTATGTGGGAGGAGGGTTCCCATACGTGGACTTTTTCTTACTTACTTATTGTGCTTGTAATTTGGGGACAGCATTTCTGCCTCCTTCCCCCTCCCTACGCACTGCTCAGGCATCTTTACTGCATATGAGAATTTTTCCCTACTAGAATTCATAGCTAGTTTGTGTGCCAATGATTTCAAAGTCACTAAATGCAAACAAAGATTGACAGTAAAGATTCATTCAGAAAAGGGAACTTATGCAGTGCACTTCAAACGAGGACACTTGAGAGATGAACAAAAGTCTGAATTGGTGAAGCCAACTAGAATGCAGGTGAGTTGTCCATTGAAATATGTCACACTTGCTTTCCCTTTGTCTGAAGATGTTAGACCACTACATTTAGGTCACGCAGAAAACCTGGAGTTGCTTTCAGCAAGGGGAGTCCTTAGACAGGGACTGAGGACTCAAGTAGCAGACTCAGGCAGGTAAGGGAAAGCTTTGTCTCTCCTTTGTCTTAGGCTTAGGAGCATCTGGACATCTGGCCCAGGATGCTAGGAGGTGCATCTTAGAGGTCAGAAGCTGTTAGCACAGCACTTTTAGGTCATCCAGATTTAGGGCATAATATGGGTACTTGCAATAGGCTAGACTTGAATTTGGATTTAAAAGCCTACACTACTTAGGGTTTATCTAAGACTTGCTTACTCTAAGAGAAACTTGGAAAATCTTCATGCAGCCATCAGTTTGACACATTCCTTCATTTTACTGGCAGTCTGCAATTTATGCAATGGGAATCAGGAGACTTTTCAGTCTCCTGAATTATATTTGCCCTCATATTTACCAGGTTAACATAACTCAATAAACCATCTATGCCATTCTTTGTTCATTCATTAACCATTTGTTGAAAAGTTCCTCTAAGATAAGCCCTATGCTGAAAATACAAGAATGAAGGAGACAATTTTGCTTACAAGAAAAGTACCGTCTAGCAAAGGGTAAAGATGAATAAAGAGAATTATGATGCCACATGTAAAGAGCTTGGATGTATCCGTCACACAGGAGGCCGTGCTAACTTGCCTGACTGTCCTGTGGTGGGACTGACTTGGCTGTGTGTCACATCCCATCAAACCTTCCGATAACACTGTCCAGACATCATGACCTCATAAGCAGGTGACCCTTATACTGTATGCCAGTCTCCTTTGAATAAATGTTTCAGTAATTGTGCTATATTATGTCAAGACTCCTCTTCTGAGATCTGCAAAGTAAAGCAGACCCATGGGCAAGAGGGACGCCTTTTCTGAAGACTTGAAGTCGTTTCCAGAAGGGTGAGTCCTTAGATGGGGACTCAGGACTCCAACAGAAGCCTCAGGCAGGTAAGAGAAAGCTTTGCCTCTCCTTTGCCTTAGGCTTAGAATCATCTGGACATAAGAAACACGATGCTAAAGGGTAGATTTTAGAGGTCAGACAAAAAAAGTAAGAAATCTAAGAAAAGAAGGGTCCAAGGAAGATTTCTTCCTACTCCTGGCTGTGACATGAATGGGAAAAGACAAGTGAGTTCCAGAAGCGATGTGTGCTATGCAGATGAGCTCATGGAGTTTTATGGTACTGCCTGCGTACAGCCCTCTGACCAACCTCCAGCCTGGCATGCTTCAGAGTGATCAGGAGCCACCCACATCAGGTTCCCCTGGGGACTGTGCAAACGTGCGCATTCCTGAGCTCCACCTCGGATCCACACCACTGAATCAGAATGGAGAAAGAGCTAGAATTTGCATTTTTGTAAGCTGCTTTAAGTTTGAGATCGCAAGGTCTTGCCATCAGTGAGGTTTTTGGGAATACTTACTCTGGCCAAGAAGGTCCTGCTCACCCAGAGTGTCTTTCAGGATCATATTTAGAGATCTGAGAGCTTATTATCATTTGTGTCTGTGTTTTATGTTATTACATGGACTCTGATAATTCTTTCATCATATTGCCCCAACTACAGTAGGTCAGGGGTTAACAAACTTTTTTTCTGTAAAGGGCCAGACAGTATATATTTTCTACTTTGTGGGATCTATGGTCTCTGTCATAACTACTCAACTGTGCTCTCACAGCACAGAAGTAGTCACCAACACCATGTAAACCAACAGACATGATTATGTTCCGATAAAACTATTAAAAACCGGAAGTGGTTAAGATGTGGCCTATGGGTCATTGCTTGCGGAGTCCTAGTCTAAGCTATTAGGCAATTAAATGTGGACTTCCTGGTAGCACGCCTTTATGTTGGAATGCTCTGCCCTGTATTAGTGGATTCGTTGCAAGGAACCAAAGTGTGCTCAAGTTACCTCAGTGAGGTGAGAATCCCCTAAAGGTTTCCTGGAAACACAGATTGCCGGGCCCACCTCCAGACTCTCTAACTCAGTAGAAATGGAGGAAAGCCCACGATCTGGCATTTCGGACAAGTTCACCAATGATCCTGATGGTGCTCGTCCGGGGACCACACTCTGAGAACCGCCACCTTCAGTAAAGGGGAAAGAGAACACTGTTGGGATTTGTGAGGGAATTAGGAGGCTCAGCCACAAGGCCACGAACACAGAGGCAGCTCCAGAGAGCCCCTCCCTGAGACCGAAAGGATCTCTACCGTTCCTGGAACCAGGTAACCGCAGGGCCAGTCCCGCTTGCCATTATGTGGCTCTCTGTTCTCTAGTTCTCTGCTTCCACGAGAGCGACTATCTAAAACCTCAAATCCGATCACACCACTCCCCTATCTAGACCAGCCATTATTTCTGCGTGTGTCCTTAAAGCACAAATTTCTTACCCTGGCCCACAGGCCCCTTATGATCTTGCCCCTTCTTTCTGCCCTTCTGTCCTGATTCTTGCCATTCTCTGCTGGTCTTCAATAAGTGCTTTTCCCTCCAGCACGCGACAGTGTTTTCTTGGGAAAATAGTCCTCCTCCCTGTTGACTGTAAGCTTTATGAGGGCTGGGACTGTGTATCTCTTGTTTACTCTCCAGGGTCTGGCAGAGCTGGTGCTCAGCACATATTAGATGAATGTGTAAAGGAATACTTCCTTCATCAGATTTGCTGCCGGATAGAAGGGAAGAGGTGCACACAGAGGCACAGTAAAGGTAAAAGCCCTTAGGGAGCAGATGGCTTGGGGATATTTATAGCAACAATGCCTAAAAGTGAAAGGCAGCACAGGAGTTTGGCCCACTGGTTAAGACACGGGTTAGGGTGCATGTGTCCTATATTGGGGTGCTTGAAACTGACACCCAGCTTTGGCTCCTGAATCCAGCTTCCTTCTAAGGCGGCTCCTGGAAGCAGCCAGTATGATTTAAGTAGTTGAATTCCTGCCTATCATGTTGGGGACCAGAATTGAGTTCCCAGCTTCTGGCTTAGGCCTGGCCGGGCCCCATCTATTGCTGTTGTTTGGGGAGTGAACTAGTGAATGGGAACTCTTGCTCTCATTCTCTCTCTCCTCAAATAAAAAAAAAGTGGAGAGTGACTTCAACGAGATACCATGTCATATTTTCTAAGATGGGTGTTAATCAAACAGAGAGGTAACAATAAGTATTAGAGAGGATGTGGGGGAACTGGAACTCTCATATGATGCTACAGGGAATTTAAAATAGTATACTCACTTTGTTAAAGTTCGGAAGCTCCTCAAAATGTTCCGTATGAAATTACCATATGATCCAGTAATTCCACTCCAATGTATCTATCCAAGAGACATGAAAACACATGTTTACACAAAAACTCATACTCAAGCAGTCATAGCATCATTATTCATCATAGGCAAAAAGTAAAAACAACCCTAATGCCCATCCACTGATGAATGGATAAATGAAATGTGGCCTATCAGTGGAAAGGAATAGTATGTCATAAAAAGGAACAAAGTAGTGATACCTGCTACAACAGTCATAAACCTTGAAACTATTGAGCTTGGAGCTGTCGCTGGGATACAGTGGATAAAGCCACTGCTGCAATATTGGGATCCTGTATCAAAGTACCAGCTTGAGTCCTGCCTGCTCCATTCCTGATTCAGTACCCTGCTAATGTCCCCTGGAAAGCAGCCGTAGATGGTTCAAGGACGTGGGACCCTGACACACCCATGGGAGACTTGGATGTATTTACAGGCTCCTGGCTTTGGCCTGGACCAGCCCTGGCAATTCGGGCTATTTGGAGAGTGAACCAGTAGATGGAAGGTCCTTCTCTCTGTCTGTCTTTCCTTCTTTCTGTGTCACTGTGCTTTTCAAATAAACAAACTTTTTTTTTTAAAAAAAGGAATTATTGTGCTTAAGTGGAAGAAGCAAGAAACAAAAGGCTCCAGATTACATGAATCCACTTATAAGACTTGTCCAGAACAGGCAAATCTACAGAAGCAGAATGTGGATTAGTGACTGCCAGGGGCTGGAGGGAAGGAGGGCTGGGATTTGCCATTTCATGGATACAAGACTTCTTTCTGGGGTGATAAGAATGTTCTAAAATTAGGTAATAGTTGTACTTAAACAACTATAAATATACAATGATGTGTAAACTATTTCTCAATGAAACGGTTTAGAAAAAGCAGAGGGGAAAATGCACAGGGCAGTCTTGGAAGAAAGAGTTGGCTCCACATTCAGAATGTCTTCCTGTATTTGCAATGTTAGCCTTGGACAGCAAAGCACAGCTGTGGAACAGCTTGTCTGACCATGGAGACGCTACTGTATTTATTCACACCCTCACACCACTCAAAGCCCAGTAAGTTGAGTTGTCATTAAAGGTTTTCAATCTGACAAAAGAAATTCTTTATTTTCTTTTTTTTTAATTTTCTTTTTCCATATAAAATACTGAATACCTTGAGAACCCAGCACAATTTCATGTATCCCATAACTCAGCTTATTCTTATTGATGAAAATGATGAATTTCCTTGAAATGCTAGCATTGCTTTTGTTGAAAAACAAAGCAAAACATAGCCTAAATTTATTTAGGACATTCATTGAAGGAGGCTTGCATTGTTTACAGATCCGCATCTGCTTTGTACACAAAGAGCTTTTATATCAAGGCCAACTGTTACAGTTCTCTTTTTTATCATGGAAGTGTCCTGAATTCTTGGCTCCAAGAATACATAGTTTAGTGAATAAGTGTACATCAGCAAGCTTACTTTATTTTTTTGATGTTATATGATGCTAAAATTCCCATTAACTTTTTTCCCATCAAATGGTATTATAGACTAATTCTTATCACTTTCCTAAGCAAATAAGGGATGGCTTGTGATCAAAAACATTTTACAGAAATAACACAACCAATTCAGAGAAACAACATTATTGCCAAATAAGGATGTAAGCGTGAAAATAGTCATATTTGGGGAGGATTAAAGGCTTAATAGAATGGAAAAGAAAGGATACAGCAATGTCAGTTTGATGTCTGATTCTGCATCTGAAAATTGATACTAGGATAGGAGAGTTAGAAATTTGCTCAGTTGATTCTTGCTGCATGTGGCCTAAGAGTTCCCAACTGGACAGTGGTTTACGCATTATTTTGAATCCCTTGATCATGTTTCCAACTTGGACACCAGTTCCAGGAGCCATAGGCTTTTGTCTCTGAAAAGCTCTCCCTATTCCAATCAAATTTATCATTTTCTGGAATTCTGCCTTTAAAAATTCCTATCTTTTAAGTCTTTAAGGGTTTTTCTATTTACCAGAATCCACCCCCCCCCCACCTTCAACCATAAATTGAACCTGATAGGCTTAACTGGCAGCCAGTTTTGTGCCAAGAGAGGAGTACAGAAAATACACAAGACTCTAGTTGACCTTACGCTAAATAATGCTTTTCTTTCATGCTCTCAAGCTACCTTAAGAGCCCTATCTATTCAGTCCATTGCTAAGCCCACTCACGCTGGTGAGAGGGAGCCATTTTTGAGTATCCACCTTGCTGGAATTTCTTCTGACAGTTGTCACAGATGATCGATGTGAGTGGAGTGCTCTGTGATTTGTGTACTGTGAAGATGAAGAATCTAACCTCTGCTCAGGTGACTGTGGCTTAAGCTTCCCCCCACAGAAGCCAAGGAAATAATTAAGATTGGCATCTTGTAAGTTTCGTTCACAATTTATTAAGCAAAACCTGGCATTTAAAAAAGGCCATTGTAAAGGTGATTAGGAGTCATATATTCAGGCTTTTCATAAACCTCTCCAGTTCATGCCGAATGAACAGCAACTTAAACAAAAGTAGCTTACCAGCCTTACGATTAAGATCTGATAAATTTTTCTGCTGCAGTTTCTTTTTCTCCATCCCCCTAACTCAGCCTCAGTCTATCCCCTCTGTCAACCTTCTGTTATACCTTTTTTTTTTTTTTCTGGAAGCTACCTTAGTTGTAACTCTTGTTTTCTTCTCCAACATTTTCTTTTGGCTTCCCCCTTTCTCTATGCCTCTTCTTTCTTTCCTGTCACCTTAAATGATATATGTGAATCAAATATACTTAGAAATAGTAGCTTGATAAAATTTGTCTCGGGGGCTGGCATGGTGGCATAGTGGGTAAATGCCACTGCCTGCAATGCAGGCATCCCACATGGGCACCCGTTCAAGTCCTGGCTGTTCCACTTCTGATCCAACTCCCTGCTAATATGCCTGGGAGAGCAGTAGAAGATGGCCAAAGTGCTTGGGACCCTGCACCCACGTGGGAGACCCTGAAGAAGTTCCTGGCTCCTGGCTTCAGCCTGGCCCAGCCCTGCTTGTTGCAGCCATTTGGAGAGTAAACCAGCAGATGGAAGACCCCTCTCTCCGTCTCTTCCCCATGCTCTCTCTGTAACTCTTCTCTTCAAATAAGTAAAATAAAATTTGTGTCTTTTTCTTAATTTTTGTTTCAGATACTGTGTGTTGCAGTTCCAGAATTTTTATTTGGTCCATTTTAAGAATGTCCATCCTGAGATTTTCTATCTTTCATTTATTGCAAGCATATTTTCCTTTAAGTCATTCAGCATAGTAATAACAGCTGTTTTAATATCCCTGTTTGTTAACTCCAACATCTGGGTTTATCTTGGGGTTAGTTTTCATTGATGGTATTTTCTCTTGAGAATGGTTCACATTTTCCTGGTTCTTCATGTGTTCAGTAATTTTGAATTATGCTCTGGACATTGTGAGTGTTATGGAGACTCCAGATTCTATTACATTCCTCCTTAAGAGCAATTTTCTTTTTAAGCAGGTAATCAAATTGATTGGTTTCAGACTGAAAACTATCTCTTAGGTGATAGCTCAAATTTTATATCATTATTTTGGGTTCAGGTTGCTCCAAACTCTTCAGATTTGCTTATAGGAGTTTCAGTAGCCTCTTACAGTCTGTAACTTCAGATTAAATACTGTAAAAATCAGAAGCTCATGCCATTTCCCCCCTGCTTCCCCAGGTTGACTCCCCTCAAGGTTCTGCTCACTGTTGCTTAATCGTCAGAGCCTTCTGGGAGCTGTGTGTTTTTAGTATTTTGTCCAGAGTTTGTAGTCATTAGTTATGGCAGAGTTAGCCCAGTAGGAGCTTACTCAGCCATACTGGAAGCAGGACTACTCTTTCTTGATGTTTGAAATGATGTCAGTTCAACCTTTCCCTTGGCTTTTGCTAAAAGAATGATAATTTATATTACAGGTCAGAGCCTTTGATTGATTTTTCTGTGTGGGCCAATGACCTTCAATGGAAAGACAGTTCTGTAGCCCAGTCATAGGGGAGGATGTCACACCAAGCTTCATTTCCATTTATTTAACAAAATTTACTGTCCTCCTGCTATGAGAACAGGCCCGGGTTGCCTGTTGTGGCTGTTCAGGTGGCATTCTTTAGCTTCGTGGAAGGGGGATAAAATTGACTATCGGAAGGATTATATGCCTAAGAGGGAAAAAAAATTATCTCTAAGGCACACTGATTCTGCATCGGGTACTCATTTTACTAATGCTCTCTTCTTTAACCCTTGCACTTCTGCTGGGTGGATATTATTGTCCAGTTTTTAGAGCTGAGAGAAGTGAAGCTCAAAGGCTGTGTAGCTGATGATTTTTCAAAGACTTTTAACTTTAAAAAGGAGTTAAGGCTAAAAAAAATTAGGTTGGCATCTCATCATGTTCTCAAAATAATAATAATAATAGTAATAGTAATAATAATAATGACAACAACAATACCCAAGTGCTACTTTTCCTTTTAGCAAAAAAGGAATCGAAGGAATTGTGACTCGGTATAGCCCCTGACTTTTGACTGACAAGGTTCTATAAATGCTAAGTATAGTTTTCTATTAAGATTGAAACCTATGTGAAAAAAGCCGTGGGCTGACCCATCTTCAAAGTGTCCATTTAAGATTATTTTCTGTCAGCCAGGTGGCTAATGGGCTGTGTTAGACAATGGATAGATATTGTATTCTGTCTGAAACCATAGAATTGGAGAAAAAAAGAGCAATTCCGCATTTATTTGGCTTGTCTACTGCCCGGGAGCCCAAGCTGCAGAGAACATTTATTTCATTTTAACAAATGGATGGCACCTCCCTGTTTTAAGCTGGAAGAAAACCTCTGCTCTGGCCTCAGTGTGAACAGGGGCACTGGTGATGGAATATCCAGGGTGAGTCATTGTCCCCACACTGGGCAAAAATTGTGAAAGCATTCTGGACCAATTCTAAGAGAAAATGTTCAGTTAATGGTAGGTTTATCTATTGCTGGATTTATATATTTATATATATATATATATATATATATATATAGACTGCTTCATGTTTTACAGAGGGAACTTGCACACAACAGAAAGCAAGCCCCCTACCGAATTGAATAACGACTCTGTTAAGAGATGAGAACACAAGAAGAGATGTTTAAAGCACAGTTGGAAGAAGAAAGTAATAAGGCTGACTTAGCCACCAGGCATCAGCCTCAGCCTGAGCTGCTAGTTGGAGAGACTGGGAGAGCATTGGCTTTCAGTCCCCAACCTATTTGGTCATGAAAGCACTGTGGCCTGCATTTCTCTTCCAGGGTCTGCAACTCACTCTCTGGTTAGTCATCGGACCTTGGCAAAGTCATTTCACCTCCTCGGACCTTTGGGTTTTTTTAAAGAGCCAGGTTGTTGGATTAGGTTATTTATTAGATCCCTTCTGGATTTAACTTTTAAGCATCCAAAAATCTCTCTCCATTTTCTCGCTCAGGCCTTTTCCAACACCATGTAAGAGTCAAGAATTCTACATGGGGGCAAGTAAAATGGGATCCCAGTAGATGGTAATTTGAAACTGTTGAATTAGAATGGAAACAAATTGAAATAGCAATGGAAAATACATCTTTCTCACCTGAACTGGAAAATAGATGGCAGGTGACAAATGAATAGACTTTGGACTATTCTCTGACTGTAAACTTTCCTGCACTTTTATGTGAAACTAACAGTTCACTTTAAATATCTACAATGAGTTCTGACAGAGAAAAGCAGGCAGCTCAAATGATGAGGGTCAGCAACTAATGCCCAAATCCCATTGCTTTCCAGTGTGCTCAAAGACAGCCTCAGATGCATCAAGAGGAACAAACACATTTGTCCCACCCATGACCCTGTCAGTAGTAGGCTGGGCCAGTGGTGGACATGACTGGAATCCAAAGGTCAAATAGACCCAGAGGAAAGGACACATGGTTTGGGGAGGTCCCAGCATGACCTTAATGGAATAAGCAGTTCAAACTTAAAAGCCTAAAGTGCTGAGATCATGGATTGCTTTTGAACCATTATGGCTTTGAGATGCTTTGGGGGTAAATAAACTGGAAGTATCATTGAAAAGAAGTAAGATTGTTTGTTTTGTTGTTTCCTAAGGAACTGGCCTTTTTTAGGACATCCCTAGAAGCCAACCCTTTCTTGTCTCAATTGTTGGTATTTCTGGTGGATGGATCAAGACTCTCTGCAGTCGTATACAGTCCGGAATTGTCTAATGATGGGGCTATGTTCTGAGAAGTGCATTACTAGATGGTTTCATCATTGTGCAAATATCATAAAGTGTCCTACACAAACACAGTTATGACATCACTAGATCGACCATATGGTCTAATGGGATTGCCATCATACATGCAGTCTGTCACTGACTGAAAGGGTGTTATATGGTGCATGATTGTAATGACAGTGAATGATTCAAAAACCACTGACAGAAAGAAACCAAACATACGTAAAAGGAGAAGGAAGAGGAGAAGAGGAGGAGGAGAGAGAAGGAAAAGGGCAAAATGGGCTAAGTCAATGATGGAGCATCTCTGGCTTTTCAGCCAGGGCAGCAAATCCTCCTAAACAGTACTGTTCAGATCTTCCAAATCAAGGTATTGGTAGGCCAGCTTCCTTCTAAAGGCTCTGAACTTGAACTGGTTCCAAGACTCTGCTAGCTTCTGGTGGTGGCAGGTAATTCTCAACATTGATTCCCTTGTAGATGCATCACTCCAATCTTCACCTCTGTCTTCACGTGACCTCCTCTGTCTTTCTTCTCCCAGTCTCTTGTCTTATAAGGACATTTACTATTGAATTTAAGGCCCACTCTAATCCAGAATGATCTCAACCCGATGCTCAGAACTTAATCACAACTGTAAAAACCTATTTTCCAAATAAGGCCACATGCACAGGTCCCAGGTAAATGTATCTTGTAGGGGGCCATTGTTAAACCCTCTACAGTACTCCTTAGAATGAAGTAGTTGGGGTATGATGTCCACTGACTTTGATCCTCCATTGGTTAAGATTGCCCCTCTGGGCTCTCCTTGCTTGGAACTGAGCAAACTTTGTGATGTTACTGAAATCCCGAGACAGCAAAGCAGGGAGATGCAAGTACTTCAAGTGGGAAGCAGTTGGAGTCATAGCCCATGTGCTTGAGAATGGACAACCCCTGTGAAGGGGGCTTTATAGGTGAGCGGGGTAGGGATGGTGTTGTGAGTAGGGGCAGCAGTAGTGATTGCTATGGTGACAGAAAAAAATAAGGACACTGTAATAAGGTGACCACCAGGTGAGTTGATGGGAATGGATGAGGACAATGTGAGAAGCCTGGGGCAACACTGGAGACAGCAGAAATAGGCTAAGGCACTAGCCTGGTAAAAATGATTTGACTCAAGTATGAAGTCACTAGGCGGAGCTAGCCCCCCAGAATGTGGTGAAAAGTATACTTGAGATTATGACCACCTACCCTGGGAAAGAGCCCTCTATCATCAGTGAAGACCCAAATCAGCAAGCTGGGTGCACAGAGACAGATCCTAGCCCTGGAAAAGGATAGCAGAAGGCATACAACTATATTATGGTCCCAAGCAGATAACCTTGAGTTTACCGTAGGGTTTCGGTCTGGCTGAGTGAAGAAGAAGCTAGAAGACAATTGACCAAAAATAATGCTGGGCAAGATTTCCATCCTGCTGATTGATTCAAGTGCCTGAAACAGGAAGCAAGAGTCAACACAATAACCCAGAGGCTTTGTCAGCTAGTCTGGGCAGCAGACCTGGTCTACATCAAAGGCAGGTCAGGGAAGCGATGGCTGGGCCCCCAGCATAGCAGATTCCGAACCCCACTGCATTGAAGGCCATACTCTCTGCCTCCAGCAGGATCTTTGCAGACTTGTGCTGACCTTTATCTGCAAGTGGATCCAATGGTTAGGACCAGCTGGTGCTTGAGGCAGTCCTAGGCCTACGCAGACTAGACTAAATGGGTTTACTTAATTTAACTACTTAGTTATTCTGGCTTAAATGTTCACCACATTGCTCATGGAAAGTCATTACCTTTTGCTTTCTGTTCCAATTTAAAGATCCTAAAAATGCATTTTTGCATCAAAAATACCTTATTTAAGAAGGTAATGCTAACTGTTTTAAGAAGAAAAAACCTAACGTGAAATATTCAAAAAAGGTAGAAGGGCATTTCTAAGCCACTTAGTATTTAAAACAGATATTCCTGATCAATGGGAGGTTTTCCTCTAAGTGGTTTCAGAAAGCCAGTGGCTTCTGTCTCGTGATTCTACCATTTTCAGCACATGACTTCCGAAGTCACTCACTTCCATCAAACTAGAATTGGGGGAAACAACTTCAAGAGTCCCTATAAGAAGTCTTCAGGGCACAGGCCTGGAAATGACAATGTATTGTTTCTCTTTTAGCCCATTGGCTAGAGTTTTAACCTGTGGCCCTGTCTAATGGCAAGAGAGCCTGGTAAGTATTGCCATGTGCCCAGGAAGTAAAGGAAATGAGGCCTGCAAAAAGCTGGTCAGTTTCCATCAGTCCTGAATGGTGAGCATCAGGCCACTACCCTAGCACACAGGCATGAGCAAGAATGGAGACCCGAGTGAGTTTATCCGCAGAGAAGACTTGGGAGGAATGGCTTGTCTCCACTCCACATGGCATGGGCCAGGCGCACTCATGTGGTTCCAGCCTCTGCCAGGGGCCCGAAAACTCCAAGATGGCATCAGTCACATGTCTGCAGCCTTGGTTCTGGCTATGAGATTCATCACCTCAGGCTTCCTCCACAGGGACCTTTGCTGTAGCCTCTCTGACTCAATGGATGGCCTGGACTTCTGTACATATGGAGTCAAGGTAGCAAGAAAATGAAAGCCTGGGCCTGGGGCTGGCACAGCATCACTTTCACCACATTCTGGTGGGCAAAGCAAGTCACAGGCAAGTCCAGGGTCAAGGGGAGGGGGAATAGTCTCCCTATTAATGAGGGGACATGATATGCTGTAACAAAGAACATCAACCAACTGGTTGGCTAATAAAGAACAGACATTTATTTCTCACAGTTCTAGAGACTGGGAAGTGCAAGATCAAGGTAGCTTTGGCAGCTGGTGAGGGCCCTTTCTTCATAGATAGTGCCTTCTTGCTGTACCCTCATATCGCAGAAAGAAAGAATGAGTTCCCTTGGGCTTCTTTTATAAGGGCATTAATCCCTTTTATGAAAGCTCAGCTCTCACAGTCTGATCACCTCCCAAAGGCCCCACCTCTTAATACCACTACATTGGGGATTAGATTTCAACATAGGAATTGGGGGACTGAGGGGACACAAACATTCAGCCCACAGCAGGCATGCGTGTATAGCATGGGGGCAATTGTCGGCAGCCATATTTGCAGGTGCAAACAGCAAGCAGTGGGAGGGCATCTAGGCCTGCAGGCAGTGAGCTTCAGAAAGTACAGCAGTGACAATAGGCAGATAGGTTCACATTTGAGAACAAAGGTGACAGGGAGGGCTGGCAGCAAGCAATGCTGGCAAAGTCACAGGGACTGGCATTACAGATACTCCTGCAATCTCAATGGTCAGAGGCCTCAAGGTTAGGTTAAGAGCCCTCATGCCTGTGTCTGTTCACGCCCCCCAAGAGGTCTGTTATAATAGCTGACTTTTTTTTTGTAAATTGTAGCTTATGGTTTAAAAAGAAAAAACACTTTTCTGTGTTGTTCTCTCAGAATTTTAAGGCACTTAAAGGTTAGGTGATGTCTTCTTTACCAATGTGTCCCTAAGCAATTAGCATAGCACCTGTCACATAGTATAAGGGCATTCAAAAAGTTCAAGGAAAAAATGGAATTAAAAGATAAGTTAATTTGGGGCTGATGGTGTAGCACAGCTGGGTGAGTCACTGCCTGTGATGCTGCCATCCCATTTGAGTGCCAATTTGAGTCCCAACTGCTCCACTCCCAATCCAGCTTCCTGCTAATGCACCTGGGAAAGCAGAGGAAGTAGCCTGAGTGCTTGGGCCCCTGCACCCATGTGGGAAACCCGGATGGAGCTCCAGGCTTCCGGCATCTACCTGGCTCAGCCCCAGTCATTTGGGGAGTGAACCAGTGGATGAAAGATCTCTCTCTCACTTTCCGTGTCTCTCCCTCTGTGTCTATGCCTTTCAAACAAAATAAATAAATCTTTAAAAATTTTTAAGACAAGTTAATTTTAGCGCAAATATTTTAAAATGCATACCTAGTTTCTTTATCATATGAATTTCCATGAACTTTTTGAAGACCTCTCATATGCATGAATTTTGAAAAAATTTTATGCCAAAATAAATTTATCTTTTAATTCCACTTCCCTGAACTTTTGCAAGTGGCCTCACTGATATATAATGAGGGTTTGCAGAGCTCACTAAATGGGCAAGACCTACAGAACTCGGCATGTTCTAGGCAGGGCTGCCCCTCCACTGGCCTTGAGAAGACATTCACAGAGCTCTGTGGGGTCCTAGCACTCACCAGCTGATCTGCTATCACATGTCCACATATGATGCAATAAAGGGGTCACAATCACACTTGGCCATCCACTCCTTCCCCAAAGACCGTGGGCCCCACCCATCATACCCTAAATCCCCACTCAGCTTGGCCACCACCAACTGTCCTGTCTCTCCAGGTTTCTCATCCCCGTGGCCCTGCTCCCCAAATAGCTCTGAATGTTCTCCAAGTTCATGCAAGCTCCCAACCCCTCCCTTTGAACCACCACCTGGACCCTTCAGCTCTGTCCTCTGGGGCTCACAGATCCTCATCCACAAGCTTGCTTGTTCTCAAACTCTTTTATAAACTTTAAAATAAAAATAAAATAAAGTGAGCATCAAGTTTTGATCTCTTCATAGAGAGGTATCCTTGCTAAGTGAATAACTGGATCTGACACAGTCTAGGCTCTAGGGAATGAGGTACAAGGAAAGGGAGATAGGGGAGGTCTTTTTTAGATTTATTTTATGTATTTGAAAGGCAGAGTGACAGAAAGAAAGTAAGAGACAGAGAAAGAGAATTTCTGTATGCTGGTTCATTCCTCAAGTGGCCTCAACATCAGGGCTGGTCCAGGCTACAGCCAGTGGTTTGGTCCAGGCCAAATCCAGTAGCCTGGAACTCCATCTGGGTCTCCCATGTGGGTAGAAGGGGCTCAAGTATTTGGGCCAGCTTCCATTGCCTTGCCAGGTGCATTAGCAGGGAGCTGGATTGGAAGTCGAGCAGCTGGGGCTGCAGCAGGTTAAGTGGTTATGCTACAACACTGGCCCCTTATAGGGTAGCTCTTTTAAGGCCAAAAGACTGAGAATGTTTCTGGACTGTGCTAGAAAAGCAACATCTCTTATTGTGGCTGACTGGCTGGCGATAGCTGGGCTCATCAGACTGACAAGCTCCAGGAAGAGTGGAGGTGGTTTACTGGGCTGTGAATTAGGCTACCAACTGTATCTGTTGCTGTCTGCCACTTGTGTGAACTTTGGTTACCGCATCCTGTAGGGGACAGTGTTGGCATCAGGCTAGGGGGGCAGGTCAGGGATTGCCAGAACATTCCCTTCACTTTTCTCTCCCTGAATCCTGTCTAGATCCTGAGGATGCTACCCCCGACCCAGCCCTTGCAAAGAGTGGTGCAGTCCCACCCCATCCCTGGGCCTGGAGGAGGGGTAAACACTGTCCTTAGTCCTCATTGCTACTGGCAGAATGTGGTGCCCCCTCCCACTCCCTATAGCACCCAGCTCCTTGGACGCCATCCTCACAGCCCACACTTCCCATTTCCTCTCTCTGCTACTTAGCTCAGGTCGTCTGAGAGTCCGACACCAAGACACGCGAGAGGTTGATTGCAAAACCCTCTGGCAGGGGAGAAATACAGACAGGCAGCTGGAGAAGGCCACAAGAGCCAGAAGTGCACCACACAGGCCCAATTCTGCCGAAGGAAGGGTGGCTGATTAGAAAAAAGTCTTGGAGTTCAGTGCGAGTCTAAGAAAGCTCTGGCAAAACTGACAAGGCGTCTCCTCAAGCCCAAGTTGCAATCCAGAGGAGCCCCGGACTTCCCATGAAGGTGCTTGCCTTGGTGTCTTGTGCGCACCCACTCATGGGCTATAAGCAGTACTCGGGGGCATGGTTTCAACACAGCGATGAATTTCGGAATGCAGAGGGCTGAGTGTCGGTCAATGATGCTCTCAACAGTCAGAAGGCTGGGAGAGGCATTCTCATGGTCATCACGGCTCCTTGCAGCAAGCATCTTCAATCTTCCCGCTGTACTGCACTGCTACTTTTCACAGAAGATTTTACCACCTGGAGCACCGTCCTTCCCTCCTCCACTACCATTCTCTTAACCCTTGGCCGCTTTAACATATGCATGGACAGCCCTGCCAACATTCTGACCTCCCAGGCATTTGACAGCCTCATTTCCAGTGATCTCTACTCTCTCCATCTCAGCCACCCATTGCCAAGAACCGCTCCATTCCCAAAGCTTACTGTCCAGCTTCCCAGAATTCCATTTCTGACTCCAATCAGTCTTGGGCTCTGTTAGGTCTCCTAGTCCTTTGCACTACTTCTCACCTTCTGCCCTGCATACCTCTTCTCCTTTCCCCCTCAAGAGTTCACAGTACAGGGTCTGGTGCTGTGGTACCGTGGGTTAAGCCACGGCCTGTGACTCCAGCATCCCATATAAGAGCATCAGTTCTAGTATCTGCTGCTTCTCTTGAAAATGCAGCTCCCTGCTAATGTGCTTGGGGAAGCAGCGGAAGATGGCCCCAGTACTTGGGCCCCTGCACCCACACGGGAGACCCAGGAGCAGCTGCTGGCTCCTGGCGTTGGCCTGGTCCACAGCCGTTGTGGCTATGTAGCGAATGAACCAGTGGATGGGTGATCTCTCCTCTCTCTTTTCCAAATAGAATAAAATCAATCTTTAGTTTGAAAAAGAGCCCAGAGTCCATTCCCAGAACTGTGGCTTATACACAGTCAGCTCCTTGTGCATTCTCTCAACCCCGTGGTCTCCCTTTCCCTTCACACACAGGCAAGCTCACCTCAGCCTTAATTAATTCTGACCAGCCGCGTCCTCTAGCCCAGTTAGCCCAGCTCGTCAGCAGCCACAGGTGCCTGGTGAGAAACAGGCAGCCTTGCTGACTGCTCTCGCTTGAAACGTATGGTGACAGACTTCAAGTGGGCCCTCAGTGCAGCCGGGCAGTCGCGGCCCGTTTTCCCCACTGATACACCTCCCCTCTCTCTGACATGATGCTTCCAGACTTTTCCCCCTTTCCGCAAACCTCCAGTAACTCCCCCCCCTTCCTCCTTCTCAGCTGATGACCGTCTTTCTTATTTCCCTGAAAGAGAAGGAATCAGGAGAGAACTTTGCCCTCTTCCACGGCCTCATCTGCCCACCTGCCTGCATTTATCTAAACTCAGAGACTCCCAGTAAGTAAGGCTTGGTGTCCTTGTATCCAAGGCCAACTCCTCCAAGGGTGAACTGGATCCCACCCCGTTGCTTATCCAAGGTTTTACTCCCGCAGTTATCCCCACCCTCTCTCTCTCCCCTGCCCCTCCCAATTTTCTGTTTCCACTAGATCATTTCCCTCAGCAGGAAAACATGCTGTCATACCCGCCATTAAAAATACATAAAACCTGCCTGGTGCACACACCCCTCCAGCTACCACACACTCCCCCCACCCCCACTTTCCCTCTAGAGTAAAGCCCCTTCTCTGCACACCTGCCTCCTCCATGTCCTCATCTTCCACCGCCTTTGAAGCCCCTCCAGTCTGGTGTCAGGAAATGAGAAGCACTTTTCCAGCCCCATTGTCGATCGGCAGTGAACAGTTCCCAGTATCGGGGGACTTTGCTGCCTCCAGTGTTCTTCTGAACACGTCACTCTGATCCCAGGAGACTCGCCCTGAGTGCTGATCTCCTAGATTCTGGCATCTACCTGGTGTGGGACTGGGTTTGTCTGGGCTCTTCTCTTCCCAGAACTCATTCTTAAGGCTTCCGGGGTGTGTGCTGGTATACTTGTGAACTTGACGGAGCCTCTCTGCGGCTCACCTAGAGAAGTCATTGTCAGTCCCCCTCTTACCCATCCCTTTGCTCTGGTGTCTAGAGCCTCCCCACCACTCCAGCAATGCAGAGAAATGTGTCCTGCTGGAGGTGCTGTCCTCTGAGGTCCCCTCTTGGTTCTCAGTCCCAGGAGCTGGACATCATCCCCAGCCCCAAGCTGAATGCTTGTTCCACCCATGTCTAGCACAAACCATTATCCAGGCTACCTTGATTTCTCTTTGAGAAAACACAAGGACTCTCCTTTGGGGATTGTCTTCCCAGCTCTATGAACTGGGAAAACAAACATTGAAGAAATAGCAAACAATTAAATAAATATTTAAGAGCAATCAACTGTGTTAGGTGTGTGTTTATTGCAATAAGCAAAAGAAGCAGTTATGTCCATATGACCTTCCAGTTTACCTTTCATCTGTTCCTTTATCAATTCCATATCTTCTTTACCTATTATCCATCTAGAGCAGCCTACATTATAATTTTCCCAAAGGGCAAATACCTCAAGCTAAGAAGGAAAGCATGCCTTCTATTCAGTCACCCTCCCCTCAGCTTTCAAACCAGTGTTGCTAAGTGTAGGGCTTCCAGCAGCTCTAGGAGAAAGGACTCATTCATTGATGGGCACAAGCGAGTCACAGTTTCCAGTTGTACGCATTGTCATTGTCACAGGGGATACTCAGCAGCCGTCCTGTGAGACACAGAAGCATGACTGTCAGCCCCACATCCCCGTGAAGGGATTTCTGGCGTGATCACTCAGCTCTACATTGCTTGAGTTGAAACTTGACATTCAGATGTCTACAGCTCAGGTTGGATGGTGTTACAGGCCTTGTAGGTTGTGAAGATTCTTGCTATCAAGATCATTTTTACCCACTAGAAACAGGACAAGTACCCAAGGTTTCTTTCTGTGGCTGCAGTTTTTTCTGTTTCTTTTTTTTTAAATAAAGATTTATTTGTTTTACTTGAAAGTCAGAGTTACACAGAGAGAGAAGGAGAGGCAGAGAGAGAGAGAGAGGTCTTCCATCTGCTGGTTCACTTCCCAGATGGCCACAACCGCCGGAGCTGCGCTGATCCGAAGCCAGGAGCCAGGAGCTTCTTCCAGGTCTCCAACGTGGGTGCAGGGCCCAAGGACTTGGGCCATCTTCTACTGCTTTCCCAGGCCATAGCAGAGAGCTGGATCAGAACTGGAGCACCTGGGACTGGAACCGGCGCCCACATGGGATGCCAGTACTGCAGGCAGCTTTACTCGCTACAACACAGCACTGGCCCCAGCAGTGTCTTCACAGAGGTATTTTTTGACTTTGTGGTGAGCACAGGAGGTAGCATAGTTCACATATGCCTGTCTTTGTTCATCTTTAACTCAAGATGGTGACTAGGTAAAGATCCATGCCCCATTTACATGTATCCCAAGTAGTAGTAGATAAGAAATATGGTATTGCCTTTTAGTTGTTTCCTAAGTACTTATCAATGTTACTTTATTTCCAATTTATAATCATACATAGTTTTTCCAGAGGGACAATGTGGTTGTCTTTACTGAGAGACTCTTGGCTATTGTTACTTTAAGCATTGCACTGACAATACAGGTAATTCTTCATTTTTAATCATGCTAGGATCAGCTATGCAATTCTGTTGTACATTATATATATATACATAATCAATTTGTGACCCCTATATAACTCTGTTCTCTGATAGATACTTTTTTTTTAAACACGGAGATGACATCTCTCCTTTTTTTATTTTCATTTATTTGAAAGACAGAGTTACAGAGAGAAGCAGAGACAGAGACAAAGGTCTTCCATCCACTGGCTCACTCCCCAGATGGCCACAATGGCCGGAACTGCACCAATCCAAAGCCAGGAGCCAGGAGCTTCTTCCGGGTCTCCCACGTGGATGCAGAGGCCCAAGGACTTGGGCCATCTTCTACTTCTGTCCCAGGCCATAGAAGAGAGCTAGATCAGAAGAGGAGCAGCTGGGACTAGAACTGGAGCCCATATGGTATGCCAGCACTTCAGGCCAGGGCTTTAACCAGCTGCGCCACAGCGCCAGCCTCCTAGATACTATCTATTCTTCATGCTCTTCCAATACTTGATGAAGAAGCAATAAGTGGAAACATGCAACCTCTAGGGGGAGCTCAAGGCTTCTCTTGCCTCCCTTTATCCTCTGGGGAGGTTGAAAGGACAAGAACTTTATGGAGATAGATCAAGGGCAAGGACATTATCGGGCCCAAGTGTGGGCAAGTGACCTTCGACTGTGCCTAACTTGGAGGTTAGAAGACTTTGCACATGCATAATGAGAGTCTTTTTGACCTTCCATTGCCCTTGGGATGCAACATTTTGAGGATTCCTTCATGTGGCTGATGTCATAGGAGAGGCCTCTCCTCCATCCAAGGAACCGCAGCAGGAGCTGGATGGTGCAGAAGAAGAGCTGACACATGTGTGAATGTCAGTGTGGGCCTTGGGCCAGGGGAGCAACAGAATCCTGGGGCTTGCCGTGGCCCAACCCTGCCCTCTGTATCCAGGGATTCCACACAGGGGTGTGTGGAAGGTTGATATCAGAACCAAATAGTTATAAGCATGGGGGGGTCTCCCTGGCCAGCTCTGCTCATCTCCCAGGGGACCCTAGCAGGGTTGTGTGTGGCCACCGCGGACCAATGTTTGTGAATTTGGGGATCAGGAGGCCTGACTCACCACTTCATTAGTAACATGAGTAACATGAACTAGCACAGCGATCCAATTTATGGCACAGAGAATATGTCCTGAGAAAATATGCATGATCGAAACATAAATATAATACTGTGTGTTTATGCAAATAGCTTATTAAAATTATATATTGAGGAAAGTTTCAAGGAAAGCATACCGAGCAAAGCAGAAGCGTAGTTTATGCAACACAACGAATGCATGTGGTGGAGAAGCGCATCGCAGACCCTGGCCTGCAGTGCAGGGGGCAGAGGCTCGGGATCTTTGGCTGCAGAGGCTTCTGCCAGTGCAGCGGATCTGCAGGGAAGAATTTTCCTTGTGGGAGGAAGAGGCTTCCGCGGGGAAAGAACAGAAATCCTTTCCCTTCTCTGGGTTAGTCTGAATCTCAAAACAGACACTGAGATGAGGGCTTGGGTATTAGGTCAATTATTTGTGAGACGTCTCAAGAAACACAGGTGACAGAAAAGTGAGAGGGAGATAATGAAGAGAGAGAAGTTAATAAATGCTCATTACTGAGTAAATTATGGCTCAGGGCAATTAGGATTCACCCCTAGAATCAGTCTCCTAAGGGATGAGGAAGCGAGGGCATTTATGCACCAACTGCTATTCCCCGCTCATCCATCAGCTTACCCTTGAACACCAGCTTACCCACACCTCTAGGTTATGCCCATGGTTCTGGAGAGTGATGTCAAAAGTGATGTGCACAGTGGTTAAGATGCCGCCTTGGAGCCCCGCATCCTTTACTGGAATGCCTGGGTTCCAGATCTGGCTCTGTTGCCCATTTCTGCTGCTTGCTGATGCACACCCTGGGAGGCAGCAGATGATGGCTCAAGTATTTGGGTCCCTGCCACCCAAGCGGGAGACTCACACTGAGTTCCCAGCTCTTGGCTTTGTCCTGAGCCAGCCCTGGCTGTTGCAGGCTTTTGGGAAGTGAACCAACAGATGGGAGCTCACTTTGTCTATCTGTATGTCTCTCTATTTGCCTCTCAAATAACAAAAAAAAAATAAGGAAAAGAATGTTTATCCAGAATATATAAAGAACTCTTAAAGAAAACAAAATGAAGGGCAAACTCCTGAGGTGAGAAGCTGTCTGGGTGTCTAGCGTGCACATCCTCACTTAAAACTCAGGACAGAGCAAGATGACCTCAAGGCTGCTCCTAGCTTTTCTGTTCAAGATTCTCTGAAACATGGCATTGCCTGCCCGTTGAGTTTTCTGTCCCATGCGCCTCTGGGTTGCTCATCCCTGGATAAGCACTGGACGGGGATGCTGCAGCAGCAGACAAGCCATTGAAACAAAGAACTGTTAACATAGCGTCTTAGAGTGAGTTCTTTGAAAACAGATGAGGATTCAGGCGCAGGGATCTCTTAAGGAAATGCATCCTTGGGAAGGCAGAACGGGAGTGGGAGAGGCAGGACAGAGAAGGAAAAGAAGGAAGGAAACCTTCCACGTCAGCGATAGCCCAGCCTCCACCTGATCCCACAGACGTAAATTACGTCTCCGATTGTGCTGGGAGCCCAGGCAAGGGAGCAGGGCGTCCACACTCCTTCACCTCTCAGTCCTTGACGAAGGACCACCCCAGGGGAACAGAAACTTCAGGCATTGCCAGCCCTCCACAGATGTAGGCAGCATGGTTCCAGCTGCCTGAAGAGGCTTCTGAGGAGAGCAGGTGTAGGCGATTAGAAGCAGAAGCAGGATGAAGCCGGAAGGGTGCGCAGGAACAGCAGGGACCCACGGGGCCGTAGCCAGTACGACAAGGACGGCAGCCACACTCACGTGGCGTTCTTCTCTCTTCCCATACAGATTTACAAGGATGAGCGCTTGGCCCTCAGGCTCCAAAAGTTCTGTCCTTGACCCACTCTAATGCTGCCGAGACCCCTGACATGCGCAAGACTTAGCACTCCAGAACTTGAACTCCCAGCATCCCCCGACGCTGAAGTTGGCAACACGAGGGCTTTTTGAGAGGCTGGCAATTCGAGCTGATTCAGTACAGAAAGAATGACCCCAAACCCACATGCAGACTGTGTGGAGTCTTTTCAAACCAATGTAGATCGGGACCTAAAGACAGTAAAAATATTTCTGAAATGAAGGGATAAATCTAGCTATGCAGAGATGCCGCACGATGCCATCATAAAAAATCCACTTTTGTCCATGCCACAGCCCTGAACCTCTTGTGCGCTAGATCAGAGACCCTGATAAATCTGGGCTGCTAGAAATGCCAACCAGCTCATCTGTTTTCAGTGAGCAATGACAGGGAGCCAAATTGCTTTATTCCGATTAGGGAAGGGCTTCTGACTGTAAAATATACTGTGTGAAAAAAAATATTGAGTTTTAGTTCGCTGACACATCAATTTAAGAGAGTTATGGCTCTCACACGGAGGCCAAGCAGGTATCTCCCCACATGTATGTGCAATAAAAATTAATTGTGGCCTTTTATACAGGGCGCTGTTCTCACTTGGGGATCAGAGGGTGACCTGAGTGTCACCTCCAGTGGCAAGCCATAACACGGGAGGTGTTGGTTTCTTTTTTAGGGAAACCACAGAGGGAAATGAACATCAAATTCCACATACTAGCTTCGTGTATAACTTCCTGAATTTACGAGAACATAACGCAGCCATGGTGTGGTCCTGTTTTTCCCCTAAAGTATTTACATGTTTTATGGGTACAAGGTAGGCTTCCAGCCAGGGGCCAGACAGGAAAGGCGAAACTTCTCAAAGTCTCTAACTCAGGGAATCGGCTATTGCAGAGGTACGGAAGAGGGACAAAGCCAAACAGAATGATGCGGCAATGCAGAAACTAGCAACAGTGGGAAGCGGCTGCTGTCTTGAAGCGTCAAAAGGACCCAGGGAAGGGGTGGCTTTGTGGGGCTCAGAGGCAGGAGCCACTGGAGGGGAAGGGGCTTGAAGCATGGTGTGAGCTCCCCAGAGGGAGCTGTGACCACGGAGCAGGGGCTGTCCTGCGGGGGAGTACGTGCAGCTAGAGATGCCCAAGAAGCGTAGAGTGACAAGGATGCTGTGTCTCTCCCTTCCTTCTGCCCTCCAACCTCTCACCAGTGCCTCTCATTGGCCAAAGTGAGCTGGAAGCCAGAGGACCAGGGAGCCTGGGAAATGTAGTTTTCTGTGACCCAAGGCACAACAGAGGAAAGTCTGGGGATAGGTCGGGGAGCAGAGGGGCAGTTGAGAGGAGTGGCATTTATGTATATCTCCCTTTGTTAGTTCATATCCCAACAGGTCTGTAAGACTCTGATGACTGTAATGTGGAAAGAAGAGGAGCTAGCCTGGTGTTCAATCCTGAGCTGACCGTGCTACCTCCAGATTAAGAGTTTGTTATGGCCGGCGCCGCGGCTCACTAGGCTAATCCTCCGCCTTGCAGCGCCGGCACACCAGGTTCTAGTCCCAGTTGGGGCGCCGGATTCTGTCCTGGTTGCCCCTCTTCCAGGCCAGCTCTCTGCTGTGGCCAGGGAGTGCAGTGGAGGATGGCCCAAGTGCTTGGGCCCTGCACCCCACGGGAGACCAGGAGAAGTACCTGGCTCCTGCCATCGGATCAGCGCAGTGCGCCAGCTGCGGCGGTCATTGGAGGATGAACCAACGGCAAAAGGAGGACCTTTCTCTCTCTCACTGTCCACTCTGCCTCTCAAAAAACAAACAAAAAAAAAAGTTTGTTATGTCTGCGTGGAACTGCACAGTGGCAAGGCCCTTCTGAGAAAGGCCTCCAGGCCTGTGGATGACAGGCCTACCATACACCACAGAGAGAATATTGGAGCAGGACTAAGAATCATAGAGCTTCCTTCCTGGCCAGCCCATTTCTTTGTACTCTCTTCAGTGCTGAAGCCAGGAGCTTCTTCCAGGTCTCCTACATGGAGAGCAGGGGTCCAAGGACTTGGGCCATCTTCTGCTGCTTTTCATGAGCCATTAACAGGGAGCTGGGCTACAAGTGGAGCAGCCGGGACTCCAGCTGGGGCCCACATGGGATCCTGGTGTTGCAGGCAGCAGCTTTACCTGCTATGCCATCACACCAGACCCTTCACTTGTCTTTCAGTTCAGTGTGATCGGGAGGCTGAGTTTGGCTCAGAGGGATGGGAGTGCACGTTAAGAACATTGACTGTAGACCTGGTTCAGAAAACCTACACAAGCTCCTGAATACTTGCTCTTCTCTCTTTTGCTTTTGGAAACGATGAAGTGGAGGCTTCTGAGGCCCTCAGAGATGGCAGAGCAGAGCCACAATGCAGAAGGAGCATGGGTCCCGAAGTCAGATCAGGAACACTTTGATTGGACTGCTTCATAGGCAAGACACAAATTTTTTCTTGTTATGGCTTTGAAACGCTGCAATTGTTTTTTTTTTTGTTGTTGTTGTTGTTTGTTTGTTTTCTTTTGTTTTATTTTGATAGGCAGAGTTAGACAGTGAGAGAGAGAGAGACAGAGAGAAGGTCTTCATTTTCCATTGGTTCACCCCCCAAATGGCTGCTACAGCTGGCGCACTGCGCCGATCTGAAGCCAGGAGCCAGGTGCTTCCTCCTGGTCTCCCATGCGGGTGCAGGGCCCAAGCACTTGACCCATCCTCCACTGCCTTCCCAGGCCACAGCAGAGAGCTGGAATGGAAGAGCAACTGGGACAGAATCTGGCGCCCCAACCGGGAATAAAACCTGGGGTGCCAGCGCCGCAGGCAGAGAATTAGCCAAGTGAGCCACGGCGCTGGCCACAATTGTTTGTTAAGGCAGCCAACTTGACTAAGACAGCCTATCTCCTCATTTTAGTTATTATGAGAATAAACAAGAAAATGCATGTGAGAGTACTTTAAAAGCCTAAGAGTTGGGGCCAGCGCTATGGCGCAGTGGGTTAACACACTGGCCTGAAGCACTGGCATCCCATATGGGTGCCGGTTTGAGATCCGGCTGCTCCACTTCCAGTCCAGCTCTCTGCTATGGCCTGGGAAAGCAGTAGAAGATGGCCCAAGTCCTTGGGCCCCTGCACCCACGTGGGAGACCTGGAAGAAGCTCCTGGCTCCTGGCTTTGGATCGGCGCAGCTCCGGCCATTGCGGCCAACTGGGGAGTGAACCAGTGGATGGAAGACTCTCTCTCTCTCTCTCTCTCTCTCTCTCTCTCTCTGCCTCTCCTCTCTCTGTGTAACTCTGACTTTTGAATAAATAAATAAATCTTTTTTTTAAAAAAAGCCTAAGAGTTAAAAAATAAATAAAAGCCTACCTAAGAATGCCCTAAAAGTGCAATGCAGTATCAAAGACACATAGCCATTGTCTTACTCTTAATATTGGAGGTGCTATGGCATTGTTGTGAGTTCTCTGTGCCTTTGCATTTACCTCATTGAGCTAGCTTCCTTCTTGGGAGGAAGGAGAGAGTGTGGGATGGGAAAGGGGGGCAATAAGCCCCTCCAAGGCAGCCTAGAAGGGATCTCAGTCTCTCTGCCCTGGTCTCCTGTACTAAATTCAGTCCCTGCACCCTCTCATGCGCTGCTACTGGACATGCTTGTCTCTAGAGGCATTTCCGGGGAGGTGGGCATGATCAGCTACAGAAGCATTTCTTGAGACCCTGAGTTCCAATGAGGGGAAGTAGCCCTCCTGGCAGGGCCCACACTGCCCTGTCACCCTTACCCTTACTCTGTATTTTACACAGTGGATAGCATGTATGGCAGACAGCTTAGAACTGACACAGCCAGTGGCCTTGGGGGTAACTGAAGGCCACCTGGAGGGGCCCCCAAATATTTTTTTCTAAACCTATTGCCCCTGGAGTAGGAATTTTGTGCGGCCTTAAGCCACCACTTGCACCACCTGCAGCCCATATTGGAGTACCTAGGTTTGGGTCCTAACTCCACTCTCCATTCCACCTTTGTGCTAATGCATACTCTTGAAGGCAGCGGGTGATGGCCCAAGTAATTAGGTCCCTGCCATCCACATGGGAGACCTGGATGGAGTCACAGGCTCCTGGCTTCATTCTGACCCAGCCCTGGCTGTTGCTAGCATTTGGGAAATGAACCAGTGGATGGAAGATCTGTGTCTGTCTGCCTTTCCTATAAAATAAAAATTAAGTTTTAAAAATTCTAGAAAGTTCTTCATATATTCTGGATAGAAGTTCAATTATTTCTTTTTTATTTACTTGAAAGCCAGAATGAGACAGAGGTTTTTACATTTGATGATTCACTTCCCAAATGCCTGCAACACTCAAAGAAGGGCTAGGCCAAAGCTGTGGGAGATAGCACTGACTTGCTCCCTCTCTCTCTCTCTCTTTCTCTCGTTCTCACTCTCTTTCTGCCACTCTGCCCTTCAAAATAAATAAATACATCTTTAAAAAGCATCTCCTTTGATCTATTGTGTTGAGGTCTTCTCTATTAATATGAAACCACCTTTGCAAGGCACAGGGAGTGAAACATTCAGCTGGTATAAGGCACGAGCACTCTAGACTGAAATAGCGACTCTGTGACAAATAGCTAGATACAGAAACTCTGGAAGGGGCAGGGGCTGGAGAGTCATTTTGAAGCAGACATCACTGGCTTGGAAGCCACGGCCAAGTGGAAGACTATAACAAGAACGCAGGAAACGAGGAAGAACGTTTACACAAAAAGAGACAGAAATAAAGGAGAGAGTGGCGGTGGGGTGGGAGGGAGCAAAGCCAAATAAGGCCTGGTTTGGCAACGATCACCCTTAACCACCTCAACCCATGACTAAGTGCATTTTTCATAAAAACAGCAAACACCTAGTACTCCCTGTGTGCCAGGCATTGGTCTAAGTGCTTGTTCCTCAAAACGATCCTTGGGGGGGTCCGTACCATTGTTATCCCCTCAAAAGTTGTTAGCGAACAACTCCACTGGCCTGGGTCATGTAGCTAATAGCAACAGAGCTGGGATTTGAACCCAAGAAGTCTGACTCTGGAGGCTGTCCTCTTAACCACTAAATTATATTTCTTCTCAAGTTAATAGAACTGAACCCAACAAGTACTTTGAAGGGAACTCGGGTCTGAAGCGCTGAGGAAGTTGGAAAGATGGATGAGAGGTAGCATCTTTACTCTTCCTCTAGGAATTTCTGCTGTAATGAAGCCCAGCCAGGCAGGGCTGCTATGAGGGACTTTGGGACAAGAAGGCTGGGCTCTCAAGGCAGGCAAGTAGCAAGCAGGAAATAGATTCCCACAAAGAGGGGCTGCAGGTGTCTGGCTCAGATAGGGGAACAGACTTCTGTCCTACATGATCAAACACAAGGAAGACCCCAGGCCTTGTGAGGATACAAGTGAGAACCTGGGGACAGGACAAGAGATTGACATGGAGTTCAGAATGAGACTGAAGCTGCACCCTTTAGGAATGATGATTTTTTTAGATACATCTGGAGAAACCCTAACATTTACTTGGTTTTCTTTAGTTTACTCCTCTGCCTCCTGAATACTTTCAGCTGCCATTCAGAACTGTACTGTGTTCCAGAACATTCTATTGAGACAGGGAGCTTTCAATCACCGTCGGCTTTGATCCTCCAATCTGATGTGTCTTGATCAGGAGCCATCCCTCGATGCTTTTTTAGGCTGATGGGGATCTCCTGGCATCAGCTTTGGGTGACTTAACTACCACCTGCCCCCGAAGTTTCCAAATCTCATCCCTGGTTAATGTGATTATGTGGCACACTCCTGGTTGTCTGCCTGACACCCACCTCCAGCTCTTCCTTACTAACAGATATTTACTTTTTGGGAAAGCAATCCATCTTCCCCCCACATAGGATCATGATGTATATAAGCCAATTATGGGGGCCAGAACTGTGGCTGGCCTGAAGCGCTGGCATCCCATATGGGCGCCGGTTCAAGACCCGGCTGCTCCACTTCCGATTCAGCGCTCTGCTATGGCCTAAGATAGCAGTAGAAGATGGCCCAAGTCCTTGGGCCCCTGAACCTACATGTGAAACCCAGAAGAAGTTCCTGGCTCCTGGAAATTGGGGAGTGAACTGTCAGATGGAAGACCTCTCTCTCTCTCTCTCTCTCTCTCTCTCTCTCTCTGCCTCTCCTCTCTCTGGTAACTCTGACTTTCAAGTAAATAAATAAATCTTTTTAAAAAAATAAGTGTTGTATGAAAGGAGAGAAGGTTAGCACTCCCCTTGACAAGGATGGAAGAGGCCCTTGGGCCTTACCACACACATATGGTTAAGGCATTGCCACCTACTTTGTGGCATCTAACCACTGTTTGGGGGAGGGGTCCAAAAAATAAAAAACTAAAAAAAAAGCCAGTTATGAGAATTTTCTTCTCTATTTTTCCAGCTTGTAGGCAAGCTATGGCTATCACATGACCCAGTTCATTCTGGCCAATGAGATGTCTGGGAAGACTGGTGTGTTGGGAGCACAGTTTGGAAAAGTTTTTCTTTTGCTACAAGAATACACAAGGCTTGCACAGCCATCCTTCCACCTTCTCCTTGTCTACATTTAGACTCGATGTGTATGGCTTCCCCTGTAGTTTGTGACCTCAAGGCCAGGTATTTAGAAAAGAGCACACTGGAGCTATCATCTTTCCTCCCAATCTGTTCCTTCTAAAGGTTGATAGTTCTGTGATTGTGCCTACATCCATCCAGGCACCCGGGCAAAGCCGAAGGACATTCCCCGTGCCTCCATCCTCCACCAAGCAGCAAGGCTTATCCGTGTGACCTCTTGACTATCTCTTGAATCACTTCCCTCTCCATCACCACCACCACTGCTCAAGTTCAGACCTTCATCCCACCTCACCTTGATTGCTGCAATGGCCCCCAACTGCACTCTGCCTCCCCGCCGCACTCTCCAATCAGTCTTCCAGAAGTGAGCTGCAGCTTCATTTCTGAAATGCAAATCTGAGCAGGTCCTCTCTCTCTGCATAACATTCTTCAGTTGCTCCCCACGTTTCAGCTTAGGCTCCTTCGGATCTGACTTTTAATAGATCCTCCGGGTGTGGTTCCCATGTACTTACTTTTCCTACCATTCCCAGAAGGAATTTTCTATCATCCAAAGGCATTGAATGCAACCCTTAGAATCGCCTTTGCTCTCTCTTAAGCTGTTCTGGATTTGTCCTTCTTTCTGATTCTCTTTGATAAATCCTATTTGACCTTTAAAACCCAGGTCGATATGCCACAGCTTCCTTTTTAAGAAGCCTTCCTTAACTCTCTTGTTCTGTCTACGTTTGATGTCCTCTTTTCTGTTCTTTCGTCTGCAATATCAGCTTGCATAGTAACATGTACTTTCCAGCCATTTGTATGGCTAATACTCATTTAGAGTCACTCACGTGCTTACCAAAGTTCATCATTCATCAGTGCTTTGCATCTCCAACAACTTCCTTCTGGGTTTAATTCCTGGGTTCCATTTCTGAGGTAAAAAGCTCATGCAATTTTTTCATAAGTGTAAATTCTCTCAGATTTTGTTTTAAAATGTCTGTATTTGTTTCACCTACACTTTCTTTTTACTGTTTGTTCGGAAGAATTTCAAATGTACAGAAAAATAGGAAAAAATAATGTAAGTAAGAAGCATGCATATTCTCCATCTGGATTTGGCAATTGTTAACATAAGCCATATTTGCTTCATCTATTTTTCAAACATTTTAAAATAGATTACAGCATCCTCACATTTTACCTGTGCAGAATATTTTTCTTGTGCCCCATCCCTTTCTGCATACTGCTCTTTTCTTGAGAAGCTGATCTCCCTGTACTGTGTATCCACATTCTCTTGCCCTCTGGCTCTGGGTTGCATTTGTCCACTAGGAGGTTCCGATAGAAGATCAGGAGATGGATCAAGAATTGAGAGTGGTTGTGTTTCTCTACCAAAGTCCACAGCGTCTCTCAGGTCCTGGTAACTGTTCTCTCTTCTCTCCCTTAAGACTCATGGTTGGCCGGCGCCATGGCTCACTAGGCTAATCCTCCACCTTGCGGCGCCAGCACACCGGGTTCTAGTCCCGGTCGGGGCGCCGGATTCTGTCCCAGTTGCCCTCTTCCAGGACAGCTCTCTGCTGTGGCCAGGGAGTGCAGTGGAGGATGGCCCAAGTGCTTGGGCCCTGCACCCCATGGGAGACCAGGAGAAGCACCTGGCTCCTGCCATTGGAGCAGTGTGGTGCGCCGGCCACATCGCGCCGGCCACGGCGGCCATTGGAGGGTGAACCAACAGAAAAGGAAGACCTTTCTCTCTGTCTCTCTCTCTCACTGTCCACTCTGCCTGTCAAAAAAAAAAAGACTCATGGTTAGGAATCCTTAGAACTTCAACAGACAGTTGTCCCTCAGTATCAGTGAGACACTGGTTTCAGGATCCTATGCAGATACCAAAATCTGGATGCTCAAGTCCCTTATATAAAATGACGTCACATTTGCATATAAACCAAGCAATCCTCCAGGATACTTTAAAAAAAATTTATTTGTTTGAAAGAGAGAGAGAGAGAGAGAGAGAGAGAGAGAGATCTGCCATCCACTTGTTCACTCCCCAAATGGCCACAACAGCAGGAGCTAGGCAGATCTGAAGTCAGGAGCTAGGAGCTTCTTCCAGGCCTCCTGTGTGGTTTCAGGGACCCAAGTACTTGGTCTATCCTCCACTGCTTTCCCAGGCACATTAGCAGACAGCTGGATTGGAAATGGAGCATCCAAGACTTAAATCGGGGCCCATATGGGATGACAGTGCTGAAGGCAGTGGTTTTACCTGCTATGCTGCAGCACTGGCTCCCCCTCCAGTATAGCTTAAATCATCTCTGGATTAGTTATGATAGCTAATGCAATGTGAATTCTATGCAAATTGTCGTTGTACTGCATTGTCTATGGAGTAATGTCTCTTAAAACCCTTTTACCTCAGAAGAGTGTCACATACACACACACACATATACACACACTCACCCATATCCCTTTCTTTTCAGGTTAAACATTTTTTATCAAGAATACTTCATAGGCAATGCTGCCTATTTCATATTACATCACAGCAGGAGGCACTGTTAGTAATGCTGAGCTTGATTGCTGTCATCCTCACCTGGAAGTGATAGTTTAGGTGGGTATAGAATTCTGAATTAACAGCTATTTTCTGTGCCCTTTAGCCATTGTTTCTTTTGGCCACTACCAATGCTGCTTCAAAATCTGCTGCTGGCACCAAATTGTTTCTGCTTATAATTTTCATTTTTCCTTGGGCTGTTTTTGAGATTTCCTTTTTGTCTTTGCTGCTCACTATGGTGTACCTAATTGTAATTTAATGTTCTGTACCATCAGGACTCACTGTGCTTTTGAGGCTTCATGGATTTCATTAATTCTGAAAAGGTTTCTGCTATTAGAGAACTTTTCTATTTTTAGCTATACCCCCACATTCTTTATTCTGTACTTCTAGAGTCTTTCTTACACATGAGGGACCTTTAAAAAGTTCATGGGAAACACATATTGTGAAAAAGCTACACATGGGTTTCAAAATTATTTTCCACCAAGACAAACTTACTTCTTGACTCCTTTTTCCACAAACTTTTCGAAGTACTCTCTTATATGTTGGACTTTCTCATTACACTCTCCATGTTCTCTAATTCTCTTTTGTTTCTCATAACTTTATCTCACTATATAATGTTGATGTTTCCTTTAGCTCTACCTTGAGGTTCCCAAATCCTCAGTTAGGCTTTGTCTGTTAATCTTGTTTAACTTATTCATTGGAGTTTTAATTTCAGTAAACCTTTTATGTTTCATTTGCAGAAACTCTGTTTGCTTCTTTTTGGAATGGATCGGCTTTTTCCTATACAAAATCATATCCTTTTATTATGATTTATTTTTCTTTTATTTATTTAATCATTTAAATTTATTTACTTTACAGGCTCACTCAGTTGTACTACTGCCTCAAATTCTTAAGATGCTTACATTTTCATTGGCTTATTTGTTTTTCTGCTGATTCCCATGGTGATTCGTGTCTTCATATGGTTAGTAATGTTTTTTATTGGGGAATCTTTTTCATTAAGCTCTTTTGGGTGGTTGAATGGAAGTCTTGTTTCTCCTTGGTATGTGGCAACATTGCTACAGAAGAGTTTTGCCTTTGCTTTCTAGAGCCAGCTTTTGTATAATATTATGGAGTGGGAAATTCCTATATCATACATATAGCATAAATTCAGACTCCGTGGGACTTTGAATTCCTATAGAGGGCTTTACATTTGCTACCCAGAGAAGAAACTGGCTAGCATCCTAGACTGATGGCAAAGTTGCCCCCTACCTTTCCTCATTCTCACGAGGTATCAAGCTTCTGTAAGTAGCTCAGTCTTAGCTCCCCTGTTGTGTGAAGGCCCAAGATCACATTTTCTGACCCCATGTCTCTGCTCAAACAGGGATCCCTAGTTTCTGAGGCCTATATTCTTCCTGATCAAACTCCCTGGATGCTGCAACATCAGTTCATGAGCTGATTATTCTGGCTTAAATTTTATTTGACACTGGCACCTCAGGAGTTATTTCTTTCATTTCTAGCCTGTACTAATTTTGTAATATTGCGTTACTGCATTTATTCAACTTTATAGGTATTATTGCTATTTTCTGCTTAATTGATTGTCTTGACATCTAGGCCATAAGCACTTTGAGGGCATCATCTGTGACAGATCCAACTCAAAATTCCATAGATCTAGCAAATTTTCTGGGTGCTCAGTAAATATTTTTAAGTTTTGGAATAAATACATTCAATTACAATTCTGATGTCTGGTGTTTTCCTAGGCATGAATTTATGATTCAAATTTTCATGTGTGGAAGTTTGTCATTAATCCCCTTTGACCATAGAGTACCATAAAGTCTGGATACTGACTTTATATTTTTGCATCTGTTCTTTCTATATTTTGGAAGAAAACATTTTATCCACATATTATGTATGTTCCATTACCACCGTCTTTGTTGTCTTATTATTTGTTAGTATACCATAATGTATTTGTTAATTCAATTTAGCCTAAAAAGGAATAGTAATAAAAGGCTTTCCTGTCGGTAACGGGAAGGACCACTGGTGTGAGCTCCAGGAACAAGGAGGGTTCCTGGTAAATGGACAGATCTCACAAAATGCCAAGAGCAGGCAATGGGCCCCAGCAAGTCTGTTGTGAACTGGAACCAGGAAGGACAACCCAGGGACTGAGGAGCCCACTCTCTCTTTCAGGGCACACATGGCGTCTTTCACCCTGGACTCTCTGAGAGACTCTTCCCGGCTCCTTCTCCCTCTACCAGGCTTCCTTCATGTCTACACTGCGCGTAGCCTGTCAGAGCCACCCCAGGTCGGAATCTGCACACCCTGGCATGTTTCAGTATCTGCCACAGATGGGAACCAGAACTCTCCTTTTGCTTCACATTTGCTAGGGAAGGAATCAGATTGGTTGAGCACAGCATATGGAAGCCTACTCAGGCATCGCCACCACCAATACCTTAAGTCAGGAGCCACCTGTTGTCTGGGCAACTCTGGAACAGGAAGAGGGCATGGTTCCCTGGCCTGCTGCCCACTCAACAAGGTACAGGCACAGGAGAGCTGTGTCTAGCGTGCCTGCCCAGAACAGTCTTGCTGCCTAAAACAAGTCAGAATATGAATAATATAAGAGCTGAAGAAACTCAGTATGGGTTTATAGAATGAAGGCATGATTGAATACATCAAGGTGCACATAGGAGGAACCAGAAAGGTTGGGGGGGGTGGATTCAGTAGGAATCTCCAAAGGAGAATCACAATGCTGTTTCCAGCAGCATCAATGAGCTAGGTTAGTCTGAATTAAAACATCAGTCTACGGGCTGGTGTTGTGGTGCAGCTGGTTCAGTCGCCACCTGTGACATCAGCAGTCCATATGGGTGCTAGTTTGAGTCCTGGCTATTCCACTTCTGATGCAGCTCCCTGCTAATGTGCCTGTGAGCACAGCAGAAGATGGCCAAGTGCTTGGGCCCCTGCACTCATGTGGGAGACCCGCATGGAGTTCCAGGCTCCTGGCTTCATCCTGACCTTGTCTGGGCTGTTGCGGACATTTGGGAAATGAAGCAGCAGATGGAAGATCTCTCTCTGTCTCTGCCCCAGTCTCTCTCTCTCTCTCTCTCTCTCTCTCTCTCTTTCTCTCTCTCTCTCTCTCTCTCTGTAACTCGGCCTTCCAAAAATATACATCTTTAAGAAAAAAAAAAAGACATCAGTCGAACCTCACCTGCCCCCGCCCGGGACCCTTAACACATCTATCCCAAAACTTTGAGGCACCTGATCTTATAAAAGCTGGAATGCGACATAAGCCAGAGAATCAGAGACTACTTAACAGGATGGCACCCTAGAGGCTCTTATGGGGCTTATTTCATTTGCTTCATATTTTGTTATTTGTGTAAATGTCTGTCTCCTCCAATAAATGTTAGAGTCATTGAATGCCAGAAATGTGTCTCATATGACATCTATTTCTCTAAGTACCAAGTATCTTGTCTTGCTCAGAGAGAGAGAGAGACAGAGAGAGAAAGAGAGAGAGAGAGAGAGAGAGAGAGAGAGAGAGAGAGAGATCCTGTCTGATAGTTCACGCCCCCAAATGCCCATAATGATCGAGGCTGGGGTGGGAACCAGAGCTGGTTTCCCACATGGGTGGCAGGAACCCAGTGACTTGAGCCATTACCACCGTGTCCCAGGAAGCTAAAACAGGAGTCAGGAGCCAGAGCTAGGTGTTGAACCCATGCCCTCAAATATCACAAGCAGTTATCCTGACTAGCATCTTCAACGCTAAGCCAGACATCTATCACTGATCAACTTTCCGAAGGCTCCTGAGACCTCATTGACACTGCACCAGCTTGGATGTTTATCTGCCTCCTCTGGGACAGCTGTGACTGTACAAGCCCATGACTTACTACTGGAGGTCACTGGTGGGGACAGAAGCTGTGTCCGCGCAGAAGCGAGTCCCAGGCGAAGTGACCATGGAGTCTCGAGCCCAGCACACTGGCATTGGTCCCTGGCCTTCCTGAGCTAAGGGTGCACTTCCACGCTGCCTGGAAGCCGGGCAGCCCCCTCCACAGAGACGTGCACACACACGACCTGGGACCCACCGCCTGCTGTCTGCCCTCGTTCCTCTCACTGCTCGTGAGTCCTGCTTCCCCAGGGCCTCTTTTGCCCCGTTCCCTGCCATCCCCCACCCTCCATCCATAATCTTCCATCTCTCGACTCTCCCCTCTCTCTGCCTTCCCAGGTGACAAATAAGTCCCCTGGTAGAACGTGCATGCGAGCAGGAAAGAAGAGAGAATGTTCCCTCGCCTGCCAAGTTATATGTGCGCATTTTTATCAAAGCCATTGGAAGATGCCCTGCTTTTCTCCTACTGAGAAGAAAGAATCCAGCGACACGCATCCGTCTTAGTTTGATTCTTCTGGATGCGGAACCAGAGTCTAAGACTTGGACACAGCTCATTCATCTGGGAGGTGGTCCCAGGGGCCCAGAGAGGGAGCAGGGAAGGGGAGACAAGAGGGTGAGGTAGCCTCTGTGAGTGTGTGTTAAGGTTGCTGCCCCAGGCAGCCAGGGTGTGCCCCTGCTGGGGCACCCTGAGAGGCACACTGAATGCTTCTGGATTTGTCTACCTGAAAGAAGGCAGGTAGGAGCATTTGCCCCTGGTTTCTGTCCTGCATTGGGTGAAGATGGCCCCTGCACTCTGGAGCAGTCTTGGTAACCTTGCACTTCTGGGTCATGTTCATGCACTAGCTTGGTGTGTGTGTGTGTGTGTGTGTGTGGTGACTGCAGTGGCAGACAGAAAATGGAAAGACCAGTGGGCTGTGCCTGACCTGGAATGCTGCCAGCTGGAAGCGAGGCTGAGCCTGCAGCAGACCGAGTGCCGCTAGCCGAGTCTCACTGGAAGGTGTGACATGCACACCGCAGCATGTCTGATACCACACCACAGGCCACAGGGGAAGTGTATGACCGCCGGCATCGCAGAGACAGTAGGTGGAGCGCACGCAGAGAGGAGGAGAAGCACCTGCCTGAATATCCAGGAGGGTAGACATGGTCCTGTTATGCTGCCTGTTCCTTCTCAAAGCAAAAGCAAGTCTCGGCCCAGAGCTTATCGGACACACTTGCGCCCTGCCTGGCGTCCTGCAGTCTGCCTCTACCATCTCGCCAGGTCGGCGAGTTTGGCAGGATTCCGAGCCGACGCGGTGCTGCCAGCAACCCAGATTCCAAGGCTCCCTGTGCTCCTGGGATCATCCTCATCCAAACCAGCTCATGGCCTGGTCAGAGGAGCAGCAGAGGGGGCCCGAAGGGCTCCCTGCCAACTGCCCATCGCTGCCCTTCCTCAGGAGACGTGCGAAACTTTGGGCCAGCCCGAGACTGCACCAGGAGCCCCCTGCTCTCTGGGTGCGACGGCAGGTCCTGCTCTATCAGTCCGGGCGGCCTCAAGCTGGGTGACTGGAAACTGCCATGCTTTGTATTTATTTATGAAATTTGTAAGTGTGGAAATTAGCCTTAGAAGTTGTAGACCCGTTACTATTAGCTTTATCGTCCTCCTAAGACATACCCTGAGGACTCCTCCTGATTGAATCCTATTGTGCTTTGCAATAAACCCATAATTGATAATGCCACGGAGCTTTAATATGGATGGAGAAATGAAATCTAGAAAGTAAATACATTCAGAATTTTGCTAGCAGGCTGAATTTAAAACTGATTTTCTGAACCTACCAGGATTATTCCTCCTCAATAATGATTTAATTTGAGTGAGCCACCCTGAGAGCTCTTGGGGGTGCGTGGGGGGCGGACAAGTGTAGCCTGGTTTCTCACAGGGGCCCCTTAAAGAACTTTATCCCGCATTTGGCACCGGTAAGTTTGCAAAGATAAAATTAAACTCGGAAATTATACATGATGGACCAGTAAATAACACAGGCACCCGGGCCCCGGCTGCTGCGCCAGTGTCTTGATGCAATCACCTGTCACTAACGCTGCCAGCACAGGGACGCTGATTCGGTTCGCTTCTACCAGGCAAGCAATTACGCTGTGTTCCTACACGATCCGGGCAGCAGCAGGGAGGGCCAGGTCGGAGGAAGGGGGGGCCATCTTCCGACCTCCTGGCCTGGCAGCCGCCACGCGAGCTGCAGGTGCTGGGAGACCCTCCGTAGGTAGTTCTTCTGCTGCCTCTCAGAAAAGCAGAGCCCTCCTGGACCCCCTGCGGAAATTCATTTCGTGCATCTCTTAATAGCCTCCCAGGCAGGCAGCAAGGCAGCACCCAGACCATCAGCTTTTTCGGGATCACATTGCTCCAAAGAAAAAAAGATGGGCGCTCAGCTATGTGGCCACTGGGATTGTGTCGCCCAAAGTGTGGATTCTGGAGGTGCACGGGGCCTGAGCTCCACTCCCACCTTTGCCACTTGCTAATGATGTGACCTTGAGCAATTGCGTCACCTCCCTAGACCTCAGGTCCTTGATTTGAGCAGTGAGCTGTGGAAGGGTCAGCTGTGCAGGAAGCCGACTCTGAGCTGGAGATCGGCACACTGGTAGGCATTAGGGTGGGGATCAACACACGCAGAAGGGGAGAGGGGATGGGGCCGAGGAAGGAGTGAGAATGTGATGGGCTCTCACCAAAGGCTTCCGTAGCACCTGTCTGCCCACCGCCCCATTCCAGAGCACTGACACTGCCGGACCCCGACATGTAGCAGGCATGGATGAGGGCTGCCAACGCTCTTGGAGGAAGGCATTCCTAAGAGGATGAGAGCTTCGGGCCATCTGCAAGCAACCATCCCAGCAAGAGGGTGGGGAGCGGCGGAGGAATCCTTCCTTCCTCCAAAGACAGGAACGCGGCAGTGTCCACCGTCCTCGGGCTTGGGGGCCCAATGTGCCAACAGTGCTTAGCGCCCGCACAATGCAGCCGCCCTGGATGCGTTAGCTATTTTGATTACGAAGTACTTTGACCTCTCCCCTTTTAAAGGCTCCCGCGCAATCGCCATCGGCAGTAACACTGTGGGCAAGTTTACGGGGAACGTGTGCGAGAGTGTGAGGGCAGATGTTGAGAAGTGCGAAGCTTTTGTTCTGCGTTCTGGCGGGCGGCCTCTGTTTATTCTCAACGGCAGCGGCAGCGAGGAGAAGCAGGATCCGAGGGGTGGAGGAGGGGCCGCCCCTGGTGGAGAGGACATGCCCCCCCCCCCACTCGTCCAGGCTAACACAGCTAGGCTAAGGTCATGGCTGTGCTTACTGGAACTGCTGTAACGCAGTGCCGCGGACTGGGGCGCTTACCCGAAAGACACATGTGGCTTCTCTGGTCTGGAAGCTGGAAGTGCAAGAGCAAAGTACCTGCAGAGTGGAGTTCTTCCGATGCTTCTTTTGTTGGCTGGTGGCTGGCTGCCCTCTCCACGTGTCCTCACGCGGCCATGTCTCTGGTTTCTGTCTCTTGTCTCCTGAGGACATCAGGCCTATCTGGTTAGGGACCACCTCCACGGCCCCATCTTAACATAAAGACCGGATTGCCAGCTGCAGTCACATGTGGAGGTCCTGGGAGTTAAGGCTCCCATACAGGACGGTGGAGCAGCACACAGAATCCTCCCGTACTTCTGTGGGGGGCGGCTGGACATCCTTTCCACACCCCAGCCTCCTCCCAGATGCTCACCTGGCTGCACTGCCCCCCTGCCACCCCCACTTTGCCGTTCCAATCAAAGCTGATCCATTTGCCACCCTCTTTCCTCAGAGCTATGTTGAGTGCCTGCTTTGCTCACGGCTGAACACCAAATTCTACTAAGGCGTAAACAGGTAAGTAACCTACTCAGGACCCGATTTGTATTTTTACAGTGAAGATGCTTTAGAGATGGCTCACAGGAGGATACTAAGACATTTTGGAGCTTCTGAAGGTTTTGACTCATGGACTACATGATGCTGAATTGTTGCCACCTAGCCCAGGGCTATGCAGATTTTCCTGTGTGCAGGAATCCGCCGGCCGTCTTGTTAAAATGGAGTTCCTGATGCGGAGTTCTGAGCGGAGCCTGACGTGCTGCGTGTCTAACCAGTTTCCAGCTTCTGTTACTGCCGCTGACCCATGTGCCACATTTGGAGGAGCCAGTGCCCATACCACATGTTTTAAATTCAAGATGTCCCCAGGGATCAGCTCTGTTTTGGGGTCACGAAGCTTACAACGCTGCAGGCGGTTTCTAGAGAGAAGGGACCTTGGAGCCCCCTGTCCCGTGGATCACAGTCCAGACTCCTGTCCTTTAGTGTGGGCTGGGGGAGGGAACGCCTGAGCAGCAGGAGCAAAGGCCTGGGAGAAAGGCCAGTCTCTGGGCTGCAGAGGTTGTAGCAACCATTTAATGAGATCAACCAGTATCCGCAAGGGCAGGGACTGTGTTGTGAAGTCTACCAAAATCCACATGGACTCAAAGCAAGTAGAGATGCTGAGGGGCCATGAATTGGCAAGCCCCAATGACAGGCTCATAACTGCGGGCAGAGTGAGCAGTGGAGGAGAGCAGGCCAGCAGCCACTTGAAATAGGCGAGTGGTGTGAGCTGTGTGGGTGGCCCAGCTCAATGTAAGGGCCATGAGCAGATAGACGTCCCCCTATGGTCTGCATGTTGGGAACGATTTTGCAATCAAACCCCAACTGTTATGTAATAAGTCATTTACTTTCTCATTTTTATTTAATAAAGAACTATTAAATGATAAAGCTGGGCTTCTGATCAGGACAGTCTGAAGTCTGCACACATTTCTGCCAAAGAAGAGATAGTTCTAGGCCAAAGCAAAGGTATTTGACTGCTAGTTGCTGGGTGGGCTTCTCCGAGACGAACCTGGGGACAACCATCCAGACTGCAGCAATCTGGTAACAGTTGGCACAGTCCCATTACCCACCTCATCGGTGTCCTGGGTCAAGAGATGTCAAACTGACACAACTGCCTTAGTTCAAGGTGATAAAGGTTGTGTCCAGAGAAGGTGAGGGAGGATCCTTTGGTTCCTGTTGTAAAAGGGAAGACAGGGCAGAGGTGGGAGGGCAGGACCAAGAGCAGTCTGGACCCCTCCCTGAACCAAAGGAGAGACATTTCTTTAAGCCCTATGTTTCCAGATGCTAAAAAGAAGGGATTATCTGGAAGAATTCAGTTCTATTCAATAAATGTTGATTAAGCCTCTGCTTTGAGTGAGTCGAGAACTTCAGTAGACTCCGGAAGATAACCAGCCCAGGCTCCTCCCCCCCACCAAGTGTAAGCCTTGAATTGGCACTGAGCCCACCTACAATCACATGACCTCAGGACACAGAACTGTTTGGTGAGCTTTATACTTTCTTTTAAAAATATTTATTTGAAATCAGAATTACAGTGAAGGAGGGAAAGAGATCTTCTGGTTCACTCTCCAGATGACTGCAACAGCCAGCACTGGGCCAGGCCAAAACCAAGAGCCAGGAGTTTCATCTGGGTCTCCCATGTGGGTGGAAGGGGCCCAGGCACTTGGGTCATCTTTTGTTGCTCTTCCCAGGCCATTAGCAGGGAGCTGGATTGGAAGTGGAGCAGCTGGGACACACACCTGTGCCCATATGGGATGCCAGCATCACAGGCAGTGGTTTTACCCACTACACCACAATGCCAGTCCTTATACTTCTTCTAAGATTTGTCTTGATATTAACACAAAATTTTACTCTCCACCTATGCATTCACCAACCTCCCACACATTTTTAATCTATTGTATTACAGCCACTCCTATTTCCAATCCACTTACTCACCACCTACCCATCTATTCATCTGTTCGCCTGCCTTTCATTCATTCTCCCTCCCACTTGCCTTCCATTCAACATCTGTATACCTTCTGACCATCCATTCAATCACATGCCTACTGTTTGGCCATCAGCCACTCCCCATCCATCCTTCCTTTTATTCACCACCCACCTAGCCACTAACTCACCAACTCACTCATCTCCCATCTACCCATGTAGCCTACCCACCACCTATATACTTCTCCATCCTTCCACCTACACACCATTCTCCCAGCACCCAACCATCTGTTTACATATCTATTCAATTCTTCATGCATCCAACATTTATTGAGATGCACAGTGGTGAGTTAAGTCCCAGTCTGTATCTTCTGGAAATTCACAGTTGAACATATGAAAATAATGCCTGTTAGTAAACACTTTACTAGAGAAATGAAGCAGGAAAAAATCATGATTAACCCACTTGCAGCATCACAGAAGGATCCCCAGATGAAAGGACATTGAACCAGGTCTGGAAGACACCTTGGGTTTCACCAGTCATTCCTGGCAGAGGGAATTTCCAAGCAAGGGTTTATAGGTATGAAGGAACACTCAAGTTTTAGGAGCAGCTGTGAACAGCTGATACTTAAAATGGTGGGGATGGGGAAGAGGCTGGTAGGCAATGAGGTTGGCTCAGTTATCTGGGGCAGGTTTTGAGAAAGACCTCGTGTCCCACATTAATATGGAAGTTTAACTTCATTCCAAAAATCCAGCATCATCAAAGTGTCGTGACCATGATTTGTGCTACAGAATAATCTCTGGTGACAGTCATTAAGCTGAGACAGAGGAAAGAGACCAGAGGCAGAAAAACCAGTTAGAAGGCAATTGCATTATTCGAGATAAGGGACTGACAGGGATCTGGCTGCAGGAGTAGAAAGGAGATGACAAAATCTGAAAACAATTTAGGCGGTTGAGTCATTTGCATTAGTGGAACTGAGGTTTCTACTGGGAGCTGTAGAGTTGACGATGAGGTCACTTCCTGAGATGCAGACCTGAGCAGGGGATTCAGCAGGTGAAGCCAGAGGAGAGAAGCAATGAGCTAGAGCTCGCCTGAGCAACACGCAGGTGGATGTGGGAATACTGGCAGCAGGTGGGTACTCAGCCCAGGGCTCACAAGAGGTACCGCTTGGGTGTTGGGTTTGGCTGTAGACATTAAGTGTGTAGAAAGAAATCAAAGGGGGCAAAACAGAATTCTGGGTAGCATCCATCTTGGGGTGGCAACAGAGAACACTGAACAATGAAAACTGAGAAAGAGGAATTGAAGAAAAGAGAGACAAGGAAACTGGAGCCCCAGATATCAGGTTGGGAAGAGATTTTTTTCATAAGCATTGTCAATATTTTGTGTGCTAGTCTTGCTATTTAGCTTTCTATTTTGAAATAATTTTAGACTTACTGAAAAATGTCATAAATAGTGTGACATTCCCATATACCCTTTGCTCCACTTTCCATGATGTTAATGCCTTACATAACCATAGCATATTGAATCAGAACCAGAAAATTGGGGTGGGCACTGTGGAGCAGCAGGTTAACTGCCATTTGCGGTGCCAACATCCCATATGAGAGTGCCTGTTTGAATCCTGGTCGCTCTGCTTCCAATCCAGCTCCCTGCTGAGATGCCTGTAAAGCAACCGATGATGGCATACTTGGGCCCCTGCCACCAACATCGGAGATCTGGATAGAGCTGAGGACTCTGGCTTCAGTCTGGCCCAGTCCTGGCTGTTGTAACCATTTAGGGAGTGAACCAGTGGATTCTCTCCACCTCCACCCCCCGCCAATAAGTAGATATTTTAAGAAACCAGAAAAATAATATAATTACAGTACTACCAGCTAAGCTACTAATTTTTCCACTAATGTCCTTTTTCATTGTTCAGGACCTAACCCATGAGCCTATATTGCATTTAATTGTGTCTTCTTTGTCTCTTCTAGTCATTGGAGAGAAGAATTTGAAGAGAAAGGAATGGCCCAGGTCAAACACTGCAGACAAGTCTGGAGGGGTGAGTCCCATGAAGATTCCACTGGTCTTTGTCACTGCTAGGGCATTTCATTACCTCCCATTGTTTTGAACAGGGTGCAGCGATGACAGTGTTTCTGTGCTTCACAATGTTAGGGCCTTACCAGAAAGACTCAAAAAGTCTAGAGGCATCTTCACCCACATGTCTGGCAATTGATCCCAGCTGTTGACTGGGATCTTAGCTGGCTTCCATGTGTGGTTGCTGGGCTTCCTTGGAGCGTGGTGACTGGATCTGAAGAGCCAGCATCTCAAGACGTGGAGGCTTGGTCACATTTTATGATGAAGGCTCAGATGTCAACTCTACCAGGCTCACAGACTCACTCAGATTCAAGAGAAGGGAATGAAAACCCCAAGTATTAATGAACGGAGTGTCATGTCACATTATAAAAACATGGGGGATGGGAGATGTCACTGCAGCCATCTTGGAATAGATGACTTGCCACCACCTGGCAGGTCTTCAGGCATCAGGGGTGTGGTGGGGGAAGCAGTCAGTGTGAGAAGGGCGCAGAGCAGACAGCAATCAGGAAGAATGGAGAACACGTTGCTTATTTTTGTAGGTAATTCGGTATTGGAGGGACACAGTGCACCTTGAAAATGAAGTGTAGGAAAGCTGTGCGTGTTCTAGGAAGAAAGAATATGAGAGTGTAGAGAGGAATAGATTGAAAATGATAAAGGAAAGAAATCCTTGATGCAGCAAGTTCCCTGGGAAAGCCCAGAGGGACAGCACAGTGCGGTTGCTAAGACAACAGGCCCCAGAGCCAGATGGCCTGGGTTCAAGTCCGCATTCTGCCAATCACTGCTGGGTGACCTTGAGCAAGCTACTTCTCTTTGCACCTCAGTTTCCCAACCTTTCAAATGTAGGAAATAGTGCTGCAAACCTCTCCAAGTTTTCGTAGCATTGAAGAAGACAAAACATTCAAACTGTGGCTGTTGCAGAGTGCACGTTAGCTACACATACAGAAGCATCAAGACAAGGGCGATGCTGCTGTCAGCAAAGGAAAGAACTTATTCTTGCACCAAAAGGCCATGCTTTTCTTCAGAGAGGATGGAAAACAGGAACAGTAAAGGTACAATGCAGAGGAGACAGGACCCGGAGATTTTGTACCTCAACTGTCTCTGTTTTGTCTTTTTAAAAGAGATTTATCAGGGCTGGCACCACGTCTCACTAGGCTAATCCTCCGCCTTGCGGCGCCGGCATCCCGGGTTCTAGTCCCGGTTAGGGCACTGGATTCTGTCCCAGTTGCTCTTCTTCCAGGCCAGCTCTCTGCTGTGGCCCGGGAGTGCAGTGGAGGATGGCCCAAGTGCTTGGGCCCTGCACCTGCATGGGAGACCAGGAGGAAGCACCTGGCTCCTGGCTTCAGATCGGCGCAGTGCGCTGGTCGTAGCGGCCATTTGGGGGGTGAACCAGCAGAAGGAAGACCTTTCTCTATCTCTCTCTCATTGTCTTAACTCTGCCCGTCAAAAAAAAGATTTATCGATTTATTTATCTATTTATTTATTTGAAAGGCACAACGATAGATAAAGAGGGTGAGAGAAACAGAGGTCTCTTCCATACACTGGTTCACTCCCCAGATAGCTCCATAATTTGCTCTGGACCTTGACTACCCTCTGGGGTTCTGCCTTTACCTACTTCCTAGCTGGCCTTTCTCATGAAGCTCTCCAACTACCCAACACACACACACACACACACACACACAGAGAGAGAGAGAGAGAGAGAGAGTCAGAGAGAGAGAGAGAGAGAGAGAGAAAGAGAGAGAGTCAGCCCCATTCAAGTCCTCTGATTTCTGTGGCTCTTGATTTTCTGGTTGGGACATCCCACAAGATTCCGGGCAGCTGCTAATTCTCAGTAGCAGGAAAAAGGAAGGCTGGAGAGTACAGAGGACAATAAAGGAGTCACCCATGGCTGGGGGACCAGAAATCCTGGGCACGTGGAGAGTGACCCAGCCCCGTGGTGCCCTGGAGACCTGGCATCTCGGTGTGTGAGATGGAGAACGATTTCTGTGGGCAATTCCCCACAATCTTGTCACCTGGCTCATCCTGCCCCGGTAGTGTTGATACAAAAACAACTTGAAAGCAAAACAAACCAGAGAAATGAGGAAGTTCACATTCATTAAGCAAAGCAAACATTTTTTTCCCCCTACAATTAACTCTGACAGTTTTTCGTAGTGGTTGACGGTGAAGAAGGGAGGGCAGGAAATAAAAACAGCAACAACAACTATTGTTTGGATTCAGGGCATACTCTCTAGTCTGTGGGTTCCAGCAGGTTTGTAAAATGATAAGGCTCTTTGTATTGTCTAAGTAAGAAGAGCTCCAGTAATCAAATCTCCCGGTTATTGGTAGTGTACCATGTTCTCATTTAATCCTCATCGCACTCCTGTGAGGTAGATGTTATAATTCTCCATTTACAGAAGAGGAAACTTAAAGCTTAGATTAAGGAATTCACTCAAGATGATACAATAATAAAAGTAGGATTTTTTTTATTACCAGGTAATACTTGTGTATTTTTATGGGGGACAATGTTAAGATCTCGACACATGTATACAGCATGTCCTGATCAAATCAGGTAATTAGCTTTTCCGTTTCCTTGTCATTTCTTTATTAAAACTAGAATCTGAATCCAAGCTTCTTTGATCCCCCAAATCCATGTTTATAATCAGCATGCATATGGAAAATTTGAAAAAAAAAGAAAAAGAAAAACCTACCCAAAAGTAGCATTGTGATGGAGTCTTTGGGCGTATTTTCATCTTGCCTCCTTCCCTGTGTTAATTTGCGTGTGTTTGTGCATATGAATCTCTGTAAGTATCACATACCAGCATTGAGCACATTTTCCTCGCCTTTCCTGCTAACATTATACCACATTCCTTGGTGCCATCCTCCCATGGTACCATCTCGTCTTCCTAACCATTATTTTTAATAGAATCATAATGTTTCATCTGGTAAACGCAACACAATTTATTCTATCCGTCCCTTGTAGCTGAAACTTTAGATTTTGGTATTTGTGATGCTGCTGATACAGCATTCCCATGCATACGGTGGTTTTCAGATTTATGGTCGTGCCTTTAGACTGGACTCCTTTGGATAGGAGTAGAATTGCTGAGTCTACCTTACAAACATATTTATGGATATTAATTTGTATTTACCAAATGCCTTCCCAACATAGTTGCATTAATTGACATCATTGTCATCAGCGATAATTTCACCACACCCTCAGCGGCACTAGGTAAGTTTTTAGGCAATTTTATTGGGGAAAATGGCACCTCATTATTTTAATTTGCAATTATTTTCTTACTAATGAGGCATGACATTCTTCTCAATGGTCGTGAACTAGTTGCATTTTCTCTTTGGTGAATTATCTGCTCACGCTCCTGGTCTATTGAAATATTAGCAACTGAGATGCTTTTGTTTCTCTCTATTTTCTGATCTCTACAGAAGAAAAACTTTACTGCAACTGTTGCATAAATATTGTGTGCATATATTTTGTATATATATAAACAAATATTTTAAACTATGACTAACTGTGAAGCTGAACTGGTTAGTCTTTTTCCTTCCTGGTATCATCTATCACTTCAGCAGGTAGAAAGCTCTCCTGCCCCCAAGAGACTTACTAAATGTATGTTTCTACTTCCTTCTGGTTCTTCTAGTAGATTTTTTTTTTAAAAGTGACCCTCTTTAATCCAAGTGAAATTTATTTGGTATGTATAGTGAAAGGGCTGGCTAACTCTAAAGACCACCAGCCCTGGCTGGAGTGATGAGATTCATAGACAATCCAACACCAAGGACAAACGGAAACCAACGAATCATTGCAAATTATTCCTCTGCTAAATCTTTTCAAAGAACTGATAGATTATGTCATAAAATTGACCGGGAAAAGTTTATTTCCCTTGTCCAGCCTTTGGTTGAAGGGCTGATAAACTGTGAAATGACTCAAAGGAGAGCAGGCAAAGGGCTGGGGTAGCCCATAAACTGGTCAATAAACCCTCCTACCCTCAAACAATTGGCAGGTGCATACGGAGCTCCAAGCCCCAAGTCAGGAACTCCGATGTAGTAGGAGGGGACATAGAATAGTTTCCAGTCTCCATTTCTCTTGACTCTGTAGAATTTGACACTGCTGGCCAATGTACAGAGCATCTCTATTTCTTTGACTTCCCTTCTATCTCTTCCTTTCTCCTTTGAACTCTTTAACTATTCCTCTATTTCTTTTGCCGATTCCACTCCTTCTACATTTCCTTTCTTTGCATTTTGTCTTCACCCTTTTTTGTTTCTTCCTCCGCTGATTTGCCTGGATTGAACTCGTCAGCTCGCATGGCTTCCATTAACCATCTACATACTAATGACTGCAAAATTCACGTCTCCTCGAAGATCCTCCATCCAACTGCCCATAGGACATCTCTGTCTGGAAGCCCTTACCTGTGCTTCCAAAGCATTGGATCCCAAACCAGCTCAGCAACCCTTCCTGACATCACCACCACCCAAATAGCCCATTTCATTTCTCTTCCTTTGCTGCACTGACTCACTCCAGTGCCTGAGCTCCCATCTGGTCAGCTCTGTTTCTACCCAGTCCCTTCCATTCTGCCTCCATCAGACTTCTTAACTCCATTTCCACCGATTGCCTCCATAGGCCACCTCCTTGGTTTTAGCACTTAACGAACTGTTAGAGCAGGCTTAAAAGTGTCCTCCCAGCCCCACTGGCATGGATCCCATGGGGATTATCCCTGGCAGGGAATATAGGGTTTTTGCGATCTAGTCCCTGCTTACTTCTCTGTCTGTTTCCCCCACCCTTGCACACATCGCACACAGTAGCAGGATGAATTGGTGTTTCTTCCACTACAGCACGTCTTTCACACACTGCTGCTACTGCCTGCAATGACACCCCTTGGCCTTGCAGTTCTCATTTCCAAGCCTGTGGTCATCTTAGTGGGTCTACGCTACACCAGGCCTTTGTGGGACCCAAACCCCTCTGGCCTACCCCCTTTTTCGTCCTCTTGGGGCTTAGCTCTAGGAATGGACACCTAATATTCTGCAAGGTTCTCCCCAATGAGGGTGATGGCTGATCTAAATCCAGGTCAGAAAACTGGGTAAAGTCTTTCACTTTTTTAGGGCTTATTTGGGTACTGCCGACTTGTAAGAAAGCCAAGATGAAAGTACAACTTGATTTCCATTTTTTAAAAAAGAAAACTCACGTGTGTTTCATTTTTCACACTTGGATGCTCTTTAGTATTCTTTGTAAGATTCTTTCTCCGGGGTGGCTTAGCTGAGCCGTGTGGCTCTCCAATAAGCTGTGAGGCCAGAACTGCATTTGCATACATAATCAGAACTGCCTGTCAGCACTAGTCTCACCAGCAGGCAGCTGACTTGGGAGAAGCCTGGGACTGCCCCCTTAGATGTGGGTGGCATTGCTCCGGCCAGGAGTGCACCGGACTGCTCAGCCAGCCTTGTGTCCTTCAGCCCTCATTCCTGTTTGATTTTTAGGCACCTACTGTGTGCTGGAGAATATCTAGGAGACGCAAGTGAGGGAATGAGGGAAGTGAGACAGGGTAGGAAGGAAAGCCAGTGGTGAGTGCTATAAGGAGCAGGTTGCCACTGCGGGCAGCTGCAACTCCATCTCCCTGAGGATTCTCTGAGGCACCATGTAGAACACGCAGGGGAGGCCTCCCAACAGCGGGCAGAAAGCCTGGAGCATCAATCCACCAACTCTCACCCCAGAGGCATTAACTCCTTCATCCTCAGAGGTATGAATTTCTCTGCGCTTCAGGGTTATGCCTACTTGCAGCAGAGTAAGTTCCGAAGGTGCTGGGGGAAATCCTGAGGTGCAGCAACTGGAAAAAAGGTGGCCTCTTGAGATGGGAAGTTCTCCATACGCTTGGGACCCTCATCTGTGGCTTCAGCCAACTGAGATGCGTGACGGTGACACAGACACAAGACAGGTCATCAACCAGGCCTGCTACAGACACAAAGACAGTGTAGATGTTGGTGCTTGTAGCCTTCAGGAACTCATCATCTCATGGGCAAGACAGGCAGGCCAGCAATCTAAATATCTGATGCTGGGATACGTCTTGATTCAGACACATACAGCCTCACGAGAGTGCGTAATTCAGCCTGGGCTGGCAAAGCTGGGAGTTCAGTGACATCTTCCAGGAGGAGACAATATTTGGGCCAATCCTTGAAGGATGCAAGTTCCTCAGGAGGAGTAATGAACATTGGAGAGCACAGGTGGTGAATCGCAACAGTGCAAGGCATGTGTAGTGGAGTGCCGACTTCCTGGCACGACCCAAGCCTTGGCTCCTTTGGAGGGAGCAGGAGATCAGCCAGAGTGTAAGCCCAAGGAGATGTTTGCATTTCCACTCCCTGGAGGCAAAGGGGGGCCCCTCTGTGTTTAAATAGTGACATTTCGTGAGCTTTAGCTAGCTCACTCAGAGAGCAGCTTGGAGGGTGGGTTGCGATGGTGACAGGTGAAATTGGAGCCCAAGGATCATGATTAGGAGGTGTGCCAGTCCGGTTCTGGGCAGGAAACAGATGGCACTCTCAAAAGGAGTGGAAGAGTTCCCAGACATCGGGGAGTCCCATGGCTATAAGAGAGGGACACTCAACAGGAGTTGGGGCCCTACGTAGGGGAAAGCAGCCAGGACCAACGTCAACCTGGTGAGGAAGCGGCCAGGGGAACAAACATTCCAACCTCTCTGTCTGCCTGCCCCTCTTAGCTGCTGCCAGAAAGTGGCATTGGGGAAATGCACCCGCAAGCCAGATGGCACGGCTGCCCAGTTGCTGCGTTCCACACAGGCCAGACTTGACGGAGCTCAGAGCAGAAGGGAGCCACAAAGGCTGGCTCCAGAGAGGCAGACAAGGCTCAAGGCCAAGGACAGCCTTGCAGTTGGCCAGGCCAGAGGTGACAGCAGGTCAAGTCCGTGCTGAGATCACAGAGTCAGAAAAGCCGGAGGCGCTGGAGGAGGCGCTGAGTGATCTGAGGACAGCAGGCTCAAACTCCTGCCAGTGGAGGAGCTCTTCCTGGGTGCCGCTCCTTCTAATGAGCACCTCTGAGAGGGGCGTCTTAATTCGTGTTCCGCTGCTGCACGTGACACAGTACCCGAGCCGGTGTAATGTACAAAGGAAAGGAGTTGATTGAATGCACACATCTGGAAGCTGGAGGTCCCCAACAGGGTGGCCGCGTCTGGCAAGGGCCTTGTGCTATGCCATAACGTGGCAGAACAGCCAAAGGGCAAGCAGGACGGATTCGCCTTGTAACAACTCGCTCCTGCTGTAACCACCCTGGGTCCCCTAGAAGGATGCTAATCCATGCTAAAGGATTAGCATGGCCCCACCTCCTAGCAATTGCCAATGCAATTTCAACCTGTTTGGTAGAGGACAAACCATAACCCAACTACCTCGTGGAGTAAGACTGTCTGTCGTCTGCCTTTAACTTCAATGTTAAAGTGATGGGGGGCCCTGGAGGAGAGCTTAACCTGGGCTGTCAGGGTCGAGGCCTGACCTTGTCAAGAAGTCTTCAGGAAGATGCTGGAGAAGCCACTTCATGGAAAGCTGAGTGTCGCCCGCACAGCCTGCAGCCGCACACAAGCCGTACACCAAGACAGACCCTTGTGTTCGTCTGGGGAGGGCTATCAGAGCGAAGTGGCACAACGTGAAGGGCGGAAGCGCTGCGCCTTTGGTTTTCACAGTTCTGGTGGCTTCAAGTCCAAGATCAAGGTGTCGGCAGGGCCACGCTCCCCCTGGAGGTGCTGGGATGGGTGTGTTTCGGAGCTCTGTCTTGGCTTCTGCTCGTTCTTTGACTTTCAAGTCTTCACACAGCGCTCTGCCTGTGCACATCTATCTCTGTGTCCAGACGTCAGCCTTTTTGAAAAGTTTTTTATCTACAGGAGAGGGAGGAGAGAAAGGAAGAAAGAAGGAGAGAGAGACAGAGAGAGAGAGAGAGACAGAGAGAGAGAGAGATTGAGAATCTATCTCATCCACGGGCTCACCCCCCAAATGTCTGTAATGGCCAAAATTGGGTCAGGCAGAAGTTGGGAAGTAGGAACTCCATCCAGGTCTCCCAGGTGGGTGACAGGGACCCAGCTACTTGAGCCATTCCTGCTGCTCCCCCCAGGGTCTGCATTAGAAGGAAGCCAGCATCAGGAGCAAAGTCAAAACTTGAATCCAGACACTCCGATATGGGATGCTGGCATCCCAAGCAGCACGCTTTAATGACTACACCAAATGCTGTCCCCAAATCTCCCCTTTCTGATGGAACAGAAGCCCTGTTGGATTGATGCTCCCCCTGATACCATCTCGTTATCTTGATAATCTATAAACACCCTGTTTCCAAGTAAGATCATATTCTGAGGTAGCAAGGGGTAGGATACATCTTTTGGGGAGGACAAAATTCAATCCATAGCACCGCTCAGTACTTACACGGAGCTGATGTGACTTGCTTCCCTGTAGGTCAATCTTCGTCTGGGATCCAAGGAGAGGTGGGGGTGGTAGCTCCGTGGTGTGGGTTTGGGAGCCTTGCCGGAGCTGTCCCCCCCTAAGGCAGCAGAGTGTAGGCGGACACAAGCCCCAGGGACAGGAGTCCTCGCTGGAGGGCCGCGAGGAAATTTTTTAAATTGACACACAAAAATGTAGGCCTGGAGATCCGCAATTGAATTTCCAATACCCAGAAGCTAAAGCAATACAAGATGTATTCATGTTTATGAGTATTAAGCACTTGAGTCCTGCCACCATCTGGGCCTCAATGCCCCCCAAGCTAGACCCCATGATAAGGACTGGGGCACAATATGTCATTTCTTTGGGAAGAGATCCAGGAGGTATTTGTGACAGG